>NC_090650.1:24940550-25073050 GCF_040937935.1 Hyperolius riggenbachi | reverse complement strand
TGTCACAGCATGCACAAGATAAGTACCCATTTGGGGCACTTTTTTCACTACAGGTACACTTTAATGGAGAGATTGCTTTTGCTCGTCTAGCAGCGCAGGTCACGTGGAGTTAGTCTCCTCTGAGACCGTGGCGTGGCAGAGAGCCACGTGTAGATCTCCAGCCAGGCTATAATGAGAAGCGCCACAACTTGTCTCCTCTCTGTAGGATTTCGCAGCTTCGTCTCAAATGGGAATACGAGTCTGGCGCCCCCTCTATTTATAGTCGGAGATTCAGAACGCGCTCCGAGCTGCGAATCCGCCGTTCTCTCTGCCTCACTGTTCCCTCTCTTCACACAAAATTGCAAATCTGTTCAAGTGGGTTTTGGAGAAAGGAAAAATAAAAAAAAAATTCCTTTTATCCTAAGTAGGGCGACATCGATTCAAAGACGAGAGCGCAATTTGTATAAGACGTGTAGGTGTTTTTCTGCCGGAACACAATAGCGGATTCTTCTATTCAGCGACCGGATGGGGGAGTTTACCGCTATTCTAGCTATAAACACTCGCCGCGGGGACCGCAACGCACAATAATTGACGAAAATAGACCGGATCAATTTTGTGCTTATTGCAAATTTTCCTGCGAAGGTTCAGAAAAATCGTCATGCGCAGTGTTATTCCAGCCGTAATACCAGAGTACAACGACTTACAAATATCAGCGGACAATTACCGCGCTTGGAGTCATTCCGTTCCCTTTCATGCATCCCCCTTTATTATTATTATTATTTCACATTTTTATAGCGCTGACATTTTCCACAGTGCTTTACCCTGTGTACAGTCATGCCACTGAAGTCACGCACCTTCAATGAAAGACATTTGAAATAAGTGATTTTGGTAAGATGCAGGAACAGATTTCTGCAAAGGTCCCAATGGCCTGGGCCTTGGGTAGCTGCTATTTATAGGGGTGGCTTGATGTCAAAGAGGTGTCGCTGCATGTGAAAGAGGATTTTGCAAACGGAAAAGGGAAGGGACTGCTGTACATGGATGTTACACATGGAGGAGGAGGCTGCGCATGGAATGGGAGGGGGCTGCAGTACATGGATGCCACACATGGAGGAGGAGGCTGCATATGGAATGGAAGAGGCTGCTGTACATGGATGATACACATGGAAGAGGGGGCTGCACATGGAATGGGAGGGGGCTGCAGTACATGGATGACACACATGGAGGAGGAGGCTGCATATGGAATGGGAGGGGCTGCTGTACATGGATGATACACATGGAAGAGGGGGCTGCACATGGATGGAATGGGAGGGGCTGCAGTACATGGATGACACACATGGAGGAGGAGGCTGCATATGGACTGGGAGGGGCTGCTGTACATGGATGATACATATGGAAGAGGGGGCTGTACATGGAATGAGAGGGTGTCGTATATGATTGTTGCACATGGAATGGTAGAATGGCTGATGCGCTGTGCATGATTTTTAAATATTAAAGAGGGGGCTGTACTTGGAATGGGAGAGGGGCTGCTGCACATGGATGTTACATATGGAGGAAGGGGCTACACATGGAATGTGAGGGGAGTTGTTGCTGTACATGGATGTTGCACATGGAAGATGGGGCTGCACATGGAATGGGAGGGGGGATGCTGTACATTAAATATTACACATGGAAGAGGGGGTTGCACATGGAATGGGAGGGGAGTTGCTTTAGATGAATTTTACACATGGAATAGGAATCAGCACATGGAATGGGAGGGGGCTGCTGCAAATGGAAATGGTGAGAGGGGGGAGTAGGGCCCCTCTCCCCACCGCTGTTTGCCGGGACATTGGCTGGGATAGTTACCTGCAGGTTGGGATATTTTTGTACCTTTTGTGGACCCTGGGACAGGGTACCCTAATTCACAGGTAAACTGGGGCGTCACTGTGCCTGTTTTCCCTATAGAATGTTTAGGACCTCTTCCTCTCAGTTTGCAGGAGAGGGTTACACATCTTTGCTCCGGTACTTTAGCTGCGGGTAATCATCCGGATCTCTCAGTGTCACGGTGTCCCTCGTCTCTCCTTGTCACCGCGTCCTGTGTGAGTCCTGCGGAGGTGACAGAACAGACAAGCAGGAAGAATTAAAATGTGATAAAATGCCAGGAATCCTCCGCCTGCCATTCTGATAGCTCTCCCTCCCCTCCGCTATCCCGAGCTGTCCATTATCCCACCGTGCCGCTGTCACTCAGCCGCCCCAGCAGTGTGGGGGGTGTCAGGGGGGGGGGTCACTCGCCGCTGTGTACCCATCTAGTGTCACAGCACCTCTACTGCTTTCTTAAAGAACCACTATCACAAAAAACATTTATAAAATGTAAAATGCATGTATATGCTTATGTATAAAATGTACATTTGTTCCAGAGTAAAATAAACCATAAGGGCCCATTCACACTTGAGTGTTTTGCTGGCGATTCCGTCAAAACGCTCAAACACTAGCGCTTTTGAAAGCGCTAGTGTAATAAAACCCTATGGGCCCGTTCTTACTTGGGCGATTTGCAGTAATCACCTAACATGGCCCAAAAACGCGAAACGCAAATGCAAACTTTTCAGGCAATTTCCCGGCGATCGCATTTCAATGCTACAGAAGCGCTAAACGTGATCGCGGAGAAATCGATGCACTGTCCAGTGATTTTTTACACGTCAAATCGCAGAAAGATCACTCCCGCAAAACACCGGCGTTTTGCCCTTTCAAATGCAAATGGGCCATAAGGGATTTTTTAAACGCCGTTGATTTAGAAAATCGCTGTAAAAGCGTTTGTGCAATGATTCCCTATGAGAGTGTGCACATCTGATGACATTCGATTCCGATTCGCTCACCAAAGCGCTACCTGTACCATTTTCAGGGCGATTTGCCTCAACGGAAGATATAGGGAAATCACAAAACACTTGAAAAAGTGCTGTATATAGCGATTTCCCCAGCGCTTTTAAGAATAAATACATTGGGCTCGATTCACAAAGCAGTGCTAACCCAGTTAGAGACTTTAGGCATGATAACCATTGCACCACGCTGGTGAAAAGCCAGTTTAGATGTGATAAGTTTAGGCGTGATAAGTTTAGGTGTGATAAGTTTAGGCATGATAAGTTTAGATAACTTTAGATCGCTTGCAAAGTCCCGCACGCAAAGCAGCGGCATTAAACTTTATGTGAAGTGCACCAGACTTTGCTAGCGCAAAACTTTTGATCAGCTGTGCACTGCGGTGCGAACCCAGTTGGCACTTAAACTTATCACGCCTAAACTTATCACGCCTAAACTTATCACACCTAAACTTATCACACCTAAACTTATCATGCCTAAACTGAGTTTAGGCATGATAAAGGGCTTTTCACCAGCGTGCTAACTGTTAGCACGGCTTTGTGAATCAGGCCCATTGTATTTACTCTTTTCCAGGTCAAAGAGTTCACTTCCTGACTGACATTAGGAAGTGAAAAAACAAATTCGCTCTGCAAAAGTGCTTAGAAAAGCTCTGTAGAATAAAAAACTACCGGCGGGTAAGCAGCGGGAGACGCTTAAAAAAATTGCGCAAAAAAAACGCAAAACTCTGGTGTCAGCGATTGCGATTTATGATGTGAACAAGGCCTCAATGTATTTGTTCCTATGCAACTGTCAAGATTTACTATTCAACAAAAGTGTTGCTGCACATTACTTGTAAATTTGAGGATTATGGAAGGGGGTGGCCTTAAAGCGAAGCCTTGTGGTCATCTTGTTGATTGGTTTACCTGTTCCAGGAGCCATATTACGTGCGCTGCATTAAGCCCAACGAGCAGAAGTCTTCTGTCCTGTTTGATGACCGGCGCTGCCTCCACCAAGTGGAATATTTGGGCCTTCTGGAGAATGTTCGCGTCCGGAGAGCGGGCTTTGCCTACAGACAGCCTTATGAAAGATTTCTACAGAGGTAAATGTGTGATGTCGGCTGGGGGCCCCAAGAATCAGCAGCCCATACACTAGAGGGCCCTCCTTTCTGTTAAACTTTATGTACACAGTAGAGCTTCATGGGGATCATTTCATTTAACTTTATACTCGCTTGTGCTAAAGCAATGCCCCCTGTGGTCCTTTGTCACAGTATTTCTCTCCTTCATTGCCCCCTGTTATAGTAGTGTCCTCCCCCATTGCTCCTCACCCCCAGCTATAGCAGCACTCTCCTCCATTTCCCCCAGTTATAGCAGTACTCTTCTCTATTGCCCCCAGTTATAGCAACACTCTCCCTCATTGCCCCCAGTTATAGCAGTGACCTCCTCCATTGCCCCCAGTTATAGCAGTGCTCCCCTCCATTACCCCAGTTATAGCAGCACTCTCCTTCATTGCCCCCAGTTATAGCAGCAGCCTTATCCATTTCCCCCAGTTATAGCAGTGCTCTTCTCCATTGTTCCCAGCTATAGCAGTGCTCTCCTCCATTGCCCCCAGTTGTAGCAAAGCTCTCCTCCATTGCCCCCAGTTATAGTAGTGCTCTCCTTCATTAACCCCAGTTATAGCAGCACTCTCCTCTGTTTCCCCCAGTTATAGCAGCACTCTCCTTCATCTCCACCAGTTATAACAGTGCTCTCCTCCATTGCCCCCCGGTTATAGGAGAGCTCTCCTCCATTGCCCCCAGTTATAGGAGAGCTCTCCTCCATTACCCCCAGTTATAGCAGTGCTCTCCTCCATTGCTCCAGTTATAGTAGTGCTCTCCGCCATTGCCCCAGTTATAGCATTGCTCTCCTCCATTGCCCCAGTTATAGCAGTGCTCTCCTCCATTGCCCCCGGTTATAGGAGAGCTCTCCTCCATTGCCCCTAGTTATAGGAGAGCTCTCCTCCATTGCCCCCAGTTATAGCATTGCTCTCATCCATTGCCCCCAGTTATAGCATTGCTCTCCTCCATTGCCCCCAGTTATAGCAGTGCCCTCCTCCATTGCCCCAGTTATTGCAGTGCTCTCCTCCATTGCCCCCAGTTATAGCAGTTTTCAATAGATTTTAACCCTTATTATTAACGATATGATTTATCAACTGCAATGTTTTGAAAATGTCACTTTGATTTATGATCAGTTTGACGTTTTGTCTAATCAAATGTCCATTACAATGCCAGTTTTGGAAACCTGATTTGCGAGATTGTCGTTCAAAATCTGGTTCTTTCTTGTTGGTGAACATCTGACCATATGTGGTCTTCCTGGCAGATATAAGATGACCTGTGAGTACACCTGGCCCAACCATCTGATGAACTCAGACATGGAAGCCACCAGAGCTCTGATTGACCAGCATGAATTCCAGGACGACGTAGCCTATGGCTACACGAAGGTCTTCATCCGGACACCCCAAACCCTCTTCAGCCTGGAGCAGGAGCGCGCCCAGCTCATCCCCATCATCGTTCTACTGATACAGAAGGTGAGCAGAGTCTACAGAACTATGACAGGTCATTAGTTCCGGGAAGGTTATTCCGGTCATGGTATAATCTGACTGATACATACAGTAAGGGAATTTAATCCCCTGCTGATTTTGCTTATTTTCCATCTGACTAAGAAATGATCAGTCTAGAAGTGTGTTTGTAATTTCGCTCCCTCTACAGATTTTCTGTTGGATTCAGGTCTGGGGACTAGCTAGACCACTCCAGAACCTTCTCCTCTGCATCATTCGGATGTGCATTGGCAAACTGAAGACAGGCCTGTACATGTGCTGTCTTGAGCAGGGAGACCTTGTGGTCTCTGCAAGATTTGAGTCCTTCATGGCGTAGTGCAAGGCTGGGCAAACTTTGCGCTGCCAGGGCCGCATGCTGCAGCCTACAGGCCGCATCCCTTAAATACCTACCCTTTCCTCTCCTGTGCAGAGTCATGGGCGGAAGCAGAAACTGAAATTTCGCAGAATCCCATGTTGTGTCTCCATGGCAACAGTGTGTCACATGAAACGACGTCGGGACGTTCCAGCATATAGCACGCTGGCAGCCAGCGAGCTGTAGTTTGCCCAGTGCTGGCATAGTGTGTAACCAGGGTGCCTTTTCAGGTAGCAGTGCCTCCATAAAATAATAAAAAAGGTATCTCAGTAAAGATGGGCTTAAAAGTTTTCATTGTTCTGCTGGATTCTATCACTCATGTTTAAATTTTCTGGACATCTATTTCTCCCAACACATTTAGTCAGTTCACTTTTAATTTAGACAGTTTATCGATCAAAAGTGTGAAGGGACATGTTGGTAAATCTCCATGTGGGTGGGACCAGGAGGAAGGGTGGGAGATTGTTGTTCACATAGCATTGCACTGCACTTAGCAGTATAACTGCTAGTTCTACTGATGCTCAAAATATTTCTACTGAAATTTAGAAGGACTGAGTTTGCAGTGTGTTGTTGTAGGAATCAATGGCTATCTGTTCGAATTCCGAGCAGGGAGTGATCAATCAACTTGGCATGTTGGGCCGTAATTGACCCACATATAGCTTGTTTAAAGGATACACTAGGTGACATGTGGCATAATGAGATAGACATGTGTATGTACAGTGCCTAACACACAAATAACTAGGCTACGTTCCTTCTTTTCTTTCTCTGCCTGAAAGAGTTAAATATTTACGTGTGCAAGTGACATTTTCTCTCCAGTGGGGACTTAGTTAGAAATTAGTAACCCTCACTGATATAAAATTACAGCCATAAAGCACTTTCCTTGTTGAGAACAGCTTCTGAGCGCAGGGGATAGATTAAAAAAAGTCAATTGTTGATACATTTGTTCTTAGCTGATACACATAAATAAAACTGCAGGATTGTTAAAAAAAAAAAAAATTAGGTGTAGGAGGATGAATACAATTGCTTATGTCATCAATTTATTTTCACTTTGAATTTCCTTTTGATCCTGGTTTCACACTGTCGTAGACGACATAGACGTTAATTTTAAGGGAAACAGTAAAAAAGGGCGCAGGTGGGTAGTGGACAAATCGGGCGCCGCCATTCACTCCCATAATAAATATCGTTTACTGGGCGCCGAACAGGAAAAAAGGGCGCCCGAGAATAATAACGTTTTCCAACGGCGCCCGAAGATTTTTAATGTTTTATAACTGCTTGTGGTGATTTAAGTTTCCTATTTCAATAAAACATTATTTTAAATGTTATCCCTTAGGGCCCGTTTCCACTATCGCGAATCCGCATGCGTTGCCCGCATGCGGATTCGCACAGTCAGTACAAGTGGATGGGACTGTTTCCACTTGTGCGTTTCCCCGCACGTTTTTCTGTGCAGAAAAAATCTGCAGGGTAGGGCCCTCAGAATTCGCCTGCGTGTGGAATGCAGGCGAATCGCACGCAATGTATTTAATAGGGAAATCGCATGCGTTTTCCCCATGCGTTTTTTGCCGCTATTTCGCATGCGTTTTTGCATAGGTATTAATGTGAATTTACACAGGCAGTGACATGGTTAAATTCGCATACAGCCTTACCTATGCGAAATCGCATGCGAAATCGCGGCAAAAAACGCATGCGGAATCGCACCCGCATGCGATTTGCCTGCGATGATTCGCCGGCGATTCCGCAACGCTATAGTGGAAACGGGCCCTTACTGTTTGTAAAACATTATTATTCACAAAATAAAGCGATCAGTACGTAACGTAAATTGTAATATATTTTATCCCGACCCTTACTGTTTCTAAAACATTATTCTACACACAATACAGTGATCACTAAGGAGGGTCTTAGGTTTAGGCACCACCAGGGGGGTCTTAGGTTTAGGCACCATCAGGGGAGTCGGTTTAGGCACCACCAGGGGGGTCTTAGGTTTAGGCACCACCAGGGGCAGGGGCGGACTGGCCCGGGGGGGCGGGGGCCAATCTCCCCCCGGGCCGCCTCCTGCCCCTTGTATTATGGGCCGCGGCTGCCAGATGAAGAAGACCACCTGGCCCAGTATCATTTTTACACAAGAATGATTGGTTCTGTGGTGCGCTGCTGCAGTGCTTGCCGACGGTGATTACTATCGGCAGCACTAGCTTACAGTTCCTGGCTGCCGCGCGTCCCCACTTCTTTCATGCAGCCACTGGCTAAAAGAAAATATGAGGCTGCTCTAATCTTCCTCACACTCCCAATCCCCGCCCCCCTGCCACGCGAGAGCTTGTTAACGCGGGCGTCTCGTTGTCCTCCTCACCCACTGTCTGACCTCGCAGGGAATTATTGCAGCCGACTGTGATACTGGCGGCCCCGCCCACAGAAGCCGCCGTGGAGATGACAAGGGTGCTGCTCGTGCATCTGTGGAGAGTTGGGAGGAGGAACTTCACACAGGTGAGAGCACGTGTGCCATACTTAGAGCTGCACTGCCCAGCTACTCGCTGCTTGCAAATGTGTACTCCCCCTGTGTTTACCAGGCAGCTGAGAGGTTAAGTTATGAGGGGTGTGTGTGGTAGGGGCTACAATAGATCAATCAAGAAACTGCAAAGGGGGTGCAGTGGATTGATAAGTAAAAGCACAGTGTGTGGGGAGTTTGTAAATGTTCAGTGGCGCAGACCACTATTATGGGGACCAAATCGATAAACAAAGTATTGCTGGGGATGTATTGCATTTATTTTGATCTCATTATAATTAACTAGTATTTACATAGCGCCAACGTCTTCCGCAGTGCTCTACATAGTATATAGTCTTGTCAGTTAAAGTGTACCTTAGACGAGAAGCGTCTTAGGTACCATACTTACCTGGGCTTCTTTAACCTCCTTTAGGGCCCTTTTCCACTAGAGCGTTTGCGATTGCTGAATCGCAAATCGCTAGCGATTTTAAAATCGCTACGGTTTGCTAAATAACAGGAATCGCGGTAGGTAATTTCCGATCGCAAAAACGTTGGGAAATCGCCGGGAAATGTTGGACTTTTGCTGAATCGCAATCGCTAGCATTTAGCGCGAACGCTAGAGATTGCTAGTGGAAAAGGGCCCTTAGGCTGCTCATCCCTCGCATCTCCCCGGGTGGCTCCTGTCGCTTGCAATTCAGCCCAAAAGCCTGGAGTCATGCTTTGTCACGCATGGCCAGCTACATGATTCCCCTATCTCGCTCCCGTGGCTAGGAGCGTTCAGCACTTGCACAGTGCTACTGCGCAGGCGCAGAATGTTCCCAGGGATGGGAGCACGATAGTGGAGCGCACCTGGCCGGGACACGCATGCGCGTTGAAGCACAAGTAGGCCAGGCTTTCTGGCTGGGGACCCGGAGCCACCTGGGGAGACGGTGAGGGATGAGTAGCCTAAAGGGGGCTTAAAGGAATCATCAGCCAAACAAGATGAAAGCCAATTTACTTACCTTGGGCTTTCTCCAGCCCCTTGCAGTCGACTGTCCCACACTGATAGCTCCATTTGCAGCCGCCGGCCCGGGGTGCCCGGGCAGTGAAGCACCGCTGTCATTCAAGCCCATGTTGTACGTGGCGTGCTGTGCAGGCAAACGCAGTAAGCCACGGACAACATGGCCTTGATTGAAAGCGGTGCAGGCGCAGTAGAGGACGGCCTGGCTAGACCCTGCACGGAGACCCCAGGCCGGCGGCTGAGAGCAGAGCTGTGGCGTGGGACATGTCAGCTGCAAGGGGCTGGAGAAAGCCCTAGGTAAGCAAACCAGCTTTCATCTTGTTTGGCTGATGATTCCTATAAGGAAGCCTCGGGTAAGTATGAAACCTGAGACGCTTCTCGTTTCAGGTTTCCTGTAACTGCCCCTCAGAGGAGCTCACAATCTAATTCTTACCATAGTCATATGTTTAATTATGTATGTATCCTGTAGTGCATGTATCATAGTATAATGCTGGGTACACACTATGAGATTTTCTGGTCGATTTACTGTCAGATCGATTATTTCCAACATGTCCGGTTAGCCTTCCGATCAATTTCCGAGCATTTTCCGATCGATTTCTATGAAATTCAAGTGCACAGAAATAATCACGTTAGAAATAATCGTTCTGACAGTAAATCTGCCAAAAAAATCTCATAGTGTGTACCCAGCATAAGGCCAATTTGGGGGATGCCAATTAACTTATCTGTAGGTTTTTGGGGTGTAGGAGGACACTGGAGTGCCCAGAGGAAACCCATGCAGGACATTCCACCTCCATGCAAATAGTGCCCTGGCTGGGATTCAAACTGGGGACCCAGTGCTTTCAAGTCAAGAGACCTAACCACTAGTCCACCGTGCTGCCCGATTGCTTATTGGTCACTGCCATTGTAAGAAAAAAAAATATTTCAGCGCTGCTTTTCCAGGAGCTGGCCAGAGCAGCTGCCTCCCTCCTTAAGCCTGTGCAATATCTCCAGTGGCCATGCGCATGTGCTGCGGCAGCCAATATATCAGCAAGACTGCCAGGTAACTGGTATTTTATAAAAGGAAACAAATATGGCAGCCTACATATTCTTCTCTTGTCAGTTGTCCTTTAAAGGGTAATTAGCGCTCTGAACTCATTGTCATTGATACATTTGCACACAATAGAGATATGCATGAAGGGCTCAACAACACTATAAGTGCTTTTCTGAGCGCTTGTAATTAATCAGCGCTCTCATTCACTTTCATTAAAATCGCGATCATTTTTCCGCGATTTTTTCCACTATTTTAATGAAAGTGAATGGGTGAGCCCTTGGGCTGGGGCTGCCGTAAAAGGGCCTCTGGGTTGTGTGCTTCCCCCAGGCTAAAAGGTCCCAGTCCTCCCCTGTCTTAGGTTTAGGCACCACCAGGGGGTCTTAGGTTTAGGCACCAATACGGGGGTCTAGGGGTTAGGGGTAGGTACAGGGAGGGTTACTTACTAATTTTTTTTAAACGTTATTATGCATTTCAGTTTTTAAACGGAAGATTAACGTTTTCACAATTGCCGATTTCATGCCCATTATTTAATGATTTATAACTTTATAAAACATTATTTATAAACAAAATATAGTACAATATATTTTTAAACGTTATCCATGCTTATCGTTTAAAACCCCGCGCCCTTTTTTCCCAGCGCCCCTTTTTAACGTACGCAATTTTAAGCCTGCAAGCAGCAAGTTAGAATAACATGATCTGTAGCAGTAATGCTATGCTGTGCGGGGCACGTAAGGGTTCCGGTGATCGCCGGACCCCAAATTACATCTCGGCCTGGGCCAAGATCAGAATCAGAATCACTTTATTCGCCAAGTGCGACAGGCGCCGCACCCGGAATTATTTGTGGACACAGGCGTATTGGCAGGTGCAAACAGTGCAAGTAACATTACACATAGTACAATTTAAAAAGACATTTCAAACATAGCAAATGACACATAGAGCGGTTTACGCTGTATTAAGCAGAGATGACCATGAGTGTCAGCCTATGGTGCCCGAGGTGCAGAAGGGGATTAGGAGATGGCATTGGGGAGAGGGTCTGAGTTGAGAAGAGTGATCGCTTGAGGGAAGAATGTGTTCCTACGCCTGGTAGTTTTGGTGTAGATGGACCTATAGCGACGTCCCGAGCGAAGGGGACTGAAAAAGTGATTGCCAGGGTGGGAGGGATCGAGTGTGATTCTATTTGCCCTGGACCTCATTCTGGATGTGTGGAGAAGGTCCAGGGGTGGCAGGGGCGTCCCAATGATCTTCTCAGCCACATTGATGACTCTCTGGAGTTTGAGCCTATCCTTTGCATTTGCTCCCGAGTACCAGACAATGATGGAGGAGCAAAGGACAGATTCGATGGTCGCCGTATAAAAGCTGGTCAGTAGCTCCCTGGGCATGCCAAACTTCCTTAGTTGCCTCAGGAAGAACAGTCTCTGCTGGGCCTTCTTTTGGGTAGAAGAGGTATTTTCGTCCCATCTCAAGTTCTCCGTGATGGTGGTGCCTAGGAACCGCGCGCTATGTACCCTGGTGACTTCGGTGCCATCAATGATGACCGGGCTGGGTGATGGAGCATTCCTTCTATCAGCATTCCTACTATCAGTTCCACCGTTTTTGCTGCGTTTAGTACGAGTTTGTTGTCTGAGCACCATCTGAGAATCCGCTCGATCTCGCTGTGGTATTCCAGCTCCGCTTTATCACCCATAAGTCCTACGATGGTGGTGTCATCCGCAAACTTAATGACCTTGACGGTATCCGTGGAGGAGGTGCAGCTGTTTGTATACAGGGAGAAGAGTATCGGAGACAGGACGCATCCTTGCGGGGCGCCTGTGTTTGTGGTTCTTACACTGGAGGAGCAACTTCCGAGTCTCACTAGCTGTGACCTGTTCGTGAGGAAGTCCTTGATCCAGGTGCAGATGATTGGGTCAACACCAAGCTGTTCCAGGTCGTCGTACAGGATGTTTGGGCAGATGGTATTGAACGCAGAACTGAAGTCAAGGAGGAGGATCCTTGCGTAGGTCTTTGGTTTATCCAAGTGTTCAGTGATATGTGCAAGGCAGATGTTAATGGCGTCTTCCACATACCGGTTTGCCCTGTATGCAAATTGTAGAGGATCCAACAGGGTGGCAGTGTGAAGCTTCAGGTAGGAGAGGACCAGTCTCTCGAAGGTCTTCATGATAATCGGGGTTAGGGCGACGGGTCTAAAGTTGTTTAGGTCCGTGACTCCTGGCTTCTTGGGGACCGGGATGATGTCGGCTTTTTTGAAGCAGGAGGGAACCTTGCCCAGCTCCAGGGATCTGTTGAAGATGGAAGTGAGGACCGGGGCTAGTTGTCCCGCACATGTTTTTAGACAGGATGGGGATATGCCATCTGGGCCTGAGGCCTTCCTGGTATTTAGCTTTCGGAGGTGCCGTAACACATCGGTCTCCTGGACTGTTAGTTGTGTTGAGGGAGTATGACCAGCGTGTGGAGGAGAGGAGGGGGGTGAATGCTTGGGTGAGGATGTGGTCGTTTGATCCGCCGGGTGGGTGGGTTGGGCCTCAAACCTGCAATAGAATTTGTTGAGATCCTCAGCTAGTGCAGTGCTCGGGAGTATGTGTTGAGAAGGAGGCTTGAAGTTGGTGGCTGCCCTTAGGCCTTTCCAGACCTCCCGGACATTGTTGGACTGGAGGTTGCGACTCAGCTTGTTGGAGTAGTCTCTCTTTGCCACCTTCAACTCTCTTTTCAAGGTGTTCCTGGCTTCCCTGAAACTCTTTAGTGATCCAGATTTGTGGGCTTCCTCTTTTTCCCTCCGGAGCCTACGTAGCCTTCCGTTGAACCAGGGCTTGTTGTTCGGAAAGACCTTGATGGTTGTCGCTGGGATGCATGTCTCCTCGCAGAATCTAATGTAGGAGGTGATATTCTCTGACCATTCCTCCAGGCAGGGAGCTTCCAGGACTGACCAGTCGGTGTTGTCGAAGCAGGCCTGGAGTTGCTCCTTCGCCTCGTCTGTCCACTTCTTTACAGACTTGACTAACGGCTTTGTGGTTTCAAGGTGTCTTCTGTAGGTGGGGATCATGTGTATTAGGTAGTGATCAGAGCTGCCCAAGGCAGCTCGGCTAATGGCCTTATACGCGTCTTTGAGGACCGTGTAACAGTGGTCCAGGGTGTTCTGGTTCCTGGTGGGGCAGGTGATGTGTTGTTTGTAACGGGGCAGCTCTTGGCGCAGGTTTGCCCTATTGAAATCCCCCAGAATGATGAAGAGGGAGTCTGGGAGGTGTGTCTCCCACCTTGAGATGGCATCACTGAGTGTGCCCAGTGCATTACTGGTGTCGGCGTCCGGGGGGATGTAGACGCCCGCCAGGACATAGGAGTTGAATTCCCTGGGAGAGTACTGAGGCCTGCAGTTAATCAGTAAGAGTTCAATGTCTGGGGAGCAGACTTTCTGCAGGACGGACGTGTTGGAGCACCAGGTGGAGTTGATGTAAAAACAGACACCTCCGCCTTTCTTTTTCCCCGAGAGTACCCGTTTGCGATCTGCACGAAAGAGGTCAAAGCCCGGAAGATGAAGGGAGTTATCCGGGATGTTGTCATTCAGCCAAGTCTCTGTGAAGCAGAGTACCGGGGAGTTGCTACCAAGCGTGGGTTTGCTGCCAAGCAGTATAAGCAGCTCGTCTAGCTTGTTCGGGAGGGAGCGGACGTTCGCTAGCAGAATGGCTGGGATAGGTGACTGCAGTCCTTTCTTTTTAAGCCTTATCAGGAGCAGCTATACTACTCACACTATATTCTCAGCACAGGTGGCCCTAGCAGGTTTCCATTTTAACCTGATGATCATTTGTCTATATAAACCTACCGTGTGTATATAGCTGAGGTCTCTAACCAGAGTTCTGCATTAAGTGCAGCAGCGACCCTCCTATTTCCTGAACTCGCGTCTGGCAGTCAGGAGGGGAACTTGTTTCTTGGCCAGAGGATCAGAAGTCACAGCAGGACGTGACGGCTAATCTGTGATTAAACGTGGTGGGCAGATGTGATAATGGAACCACGGATCAGCCTGGGTGTGAATAATTACAGCCATGTGTCGGGAATTAACAGGAAAATGAAGTCAAGGAATAATCCTCGACTTGTAAAAATGAGCCGTCCCCTCCAGTGCAGATATATTGTACGTGTGAGTTCCTGTATCTGGAGATCATTGTGTCCTCACATGCTATGCCTGAGCCCATCTGCCCCCGCTTCTATTCTATCCTGCTGTCCCCGATCGCCCTCCTCACCCCTTTCCTGCCAACACCAGGACCAGCCAGGGGGAAGGAGAGGAGCCACGAGAGCACCAACAGGGCAGGAGGTCCAGGATCATTTTATTCCTTAGTTGCTAGAAAATAAGCCTCTTCCAAAACTTCTGATCATGCCAGACTTGTAGGCTTGTATGTGCCATAGTTTAAGTAATTATGCAGGTCAGGGCTCAGCAGAATTACCAGTCCTATAGGAAGACCGCAGAGTCCTGACCTGCAGAGTTACCCCTCCTATAGGAAGACAGCAGAGTCCTGACCTACAGAATTACTTCTCCTATAGGAAGACAGCAGAGTCCTGACCTACAGAGTTACTTCTCCTATATCAAGACCGCAGAGCCCTGACCTGCAGAGTTACCCCTCCTATAGGAAGACCGCAGAGCCCTGACCTGCAGAGTTACCCCTCCTATAGGAAGACAGCAGAGTCCTGACCTGCAGTTACCCCTCCTATAGGAAGACAGCACAGTCCTGACCTACAGAGTTACTTCTCCTATAGGAAGACCGCAGAGCCCTGACCTGCAGAGTTACCCCTCCTATAGGAAGACAGCAGAGTCCTGACCTACAGAGTTACTTCTCCTATAGGAAGACAGCAGAGTCCTGACCTACAGAGTTACTTCTCCTATATCAAGACCGCAGAGCCCTGACCTGCAGAGTTACCCCTCCTATAGGAAGACCGCAGAGCCCTGACCTGCAGAGTTACCCCTCCTATAGGAAGACAGCAGAGCCCTGACCTGCAGAGTTACCTCTCCTATAGGAAGACAGCAGAGTCCTGACCTGCAGTTACCCCTCCTATAGGAAGACAGCAGAGTCCTGACCTACAGAGTTACTTCTCCTATAGGAAGACCGCAGAGCCCTGACCTGCAGAGTTACCCCTCCTATAGGAAGACTGCAGAGTCCTGACCTGCAGTTACCACTCCTATAGGAAGACCGCAGAGTCCTGACCTGAAGAGTTACTTCTCCTATAGGAAGACCGCAGAGCCCTGTCTGGAGAGTTACCCCTCCTATAGGAAGACCGCAGAGTCCTGACCTGCATAGTTACCCCTCCTATAGGAAGACCGCAGAGTCCTGACCTGCAGAGTTACCCCTCCTATAGGAAGACAGCAGAGTCCTGACCTGCATAGTTACCCCTCCTATAGGAAGACCGCAGAGTCCTGACCTGCAGAGTTACCCCTCCTATAGGAAGACAGCAGAGTCCTGACCTACAGAGTTACTTCTCGTATAGGAAGACCGCAGAGCCCTGACCTGCAGAGTTACCCATCCTATAGGAAGACCGCAGAGCCCTGACCTGCAGAGTTACCCCTCCTATAGGAATACCGCAGAGTCCTGACTTGCAGAGTTACCCCTCCTATACGAAGACCACAGAATCCTGACCTGAAGAGTTACCCCTCCTATAGGAAGACCGCAGAGCCCTAACCTGAAGAGTTAGCCCTCCTATAGGAAGACCGCAGAGCCCTGCAGAGTTACCCCTCCTATAGGAAGACTGCAGAGTCCTGACCTGCAGTTACCCCTCCTATAGGAAGCCTGCAGAGGCCTGAGCTGCAGAGTTACCCCTCCTATAGGAAGACAGCAAAGTCCTGACCTGCAGAGTTACCCCTCCTATAGGAAGACCGCAGAGTCCTGACCTGCAGAGTTACCCCTCCTATAGGAAGACCGCAGAGTCCTGACCTGCAGAGTTACCCCTCCTATAGGAAGACCACAGAGTCCTGACCTGCAGAGTTACCCCTCCTATAGGAAGACCGCAGAGTCCTAACCTGCAGAGTTACTCCTCCTATAGGAAGACTGCAGAGTCCTGACCTGCAGAATTACCCCTCCTATAGGAAGACCGCAGAGTCCTGACCTGCAGAGTTACCCCTCCTATGGGAAGACCGCAGAGTCCTGACCTGCAGAGTTACTCCTCCCATAGGAAGACCGCAGAGTCCTGACCTGCAGAGTTAATCCTCCTATAGGAAGACTGCAGAGTCCTGAATTGCAGAGTTAACCCTACTATGGTATTGATATTAACCACTTTTCCTCCCCCGGGACGAGTAACTACGTCCCTGCAAAATGTCCCCGCCATGCATTCCTGCTCTGGTGCCACACATTGTACTGGTGCCATACATTCTACTAGTGCC
Organism: Hyperolius riggenbachi; assembly: GCF_040937935.1. Classification (NCBI taxonomy): domain Eukaryota; kingdom Metazoa; phylum Chordata; class Amphibia; order Anura; family Hyperoliidae; genus Hyperolius; species Hyperolius riggenbachi. The sequence goes on along the minus strand of NC_090650.1, from coordinate 25,056,449 downwards.
ATACATTTTACTAGGGAAAATTTTTAAACATTGCAATAACCGGGACAAATGGGGAAATAATATGTGCTCATTAGCATGTATTATTTTAAAACAGAGAAATGATTTTTTTCAATTTTTTTTTCTTATTTTTACTGTTAAAACACTTTTAGAAAAAAAATAATTCTTAACAAAAAGTATCCCCCAAAGTAAGCCTAATTGGTGGTGAAAAAAAAAACAAGATATAGATTGTTTTGTTGTGATAAGTAATAATAAAGTTATAGGTGAATGAATGGAAGGAGCGCTGACAGGTGAAAATTGCTCTGTTTTTTTAAGGGGAAAAACCCTTTTCATCAGATTGTGAGCACGTTTCGGCGATATTTAATGACAGGCAGGGCCAGATTTACAACTCAGGTGCCTGTAGGGACAAGAGTTCTGGTGCCCTAAACTCTGTCCCCCCCCCCCCCCAGACCACACCCCCAAGTAAAAAATATTCTGAATACAGGAGAATGCCACCGGTATGCAGAGCAGACGCCACTAGCAGGAAGGAGGGTGAGTGCTGCTGCCTGGGAGGAAGAAAGGGCGTCATCTGGGGACATCGATAGTGGCAGACAGAAGAACACCGCCGCTATAGGTGCCCTGCCTGGACCTGTGTGCACCATATGTCTGGATTGGAGGGAGAGGAGGGGAGGGGAGGCTGGGGTTATGCACATTGCAGGAAAGGAAGCATGTCAGCAGCAGCATATATGCATTGAGAGGGAGGGGAGCCCCCTCCTACATAAGGCGCCTGTAGGCACGAGCCTACAGTGCCTTATGATAAATTCGGCCATGATGGCAGGAAATGTCTGTCCTATATGAATGCATAATATCACAGACTTTCAGAGAATAATGTCCATAACTATGGAGAAAATGCATTAGTAACTGAGCGATACATGGGAATTAGATGAGAAGCTCTGTCTGGCTGTAGAAGCAGACATGACTGCCCTCCCCGCCGCGGCGGTGGTTGTGGCGGCGGGCGTAGGCGACGGGAAAACATCGAAGAGTGAAATGAATTGTGTTGTGGGCTTCCTCCTTAGAACCGCCACTGAAGCTTGAGAGGCCCTCGAGTGGCCCCGGGGGCCGATGGCATCCTTCCAGGGGTGGGGGAGGGCAGACGCAGGGAAGCCATGTTACATTTGTGCTGTCACCCCTCCCCCTGCACCTCTCACGCATCCCTGAAGCCCGGCGTATTTGTAAGTTAGAGGAATACTCCTGTCAGGTTTAATCAGTATGTGCCCGGTGAGTAGAAGCCGCCCTGTCACTGTTCATTATTCAGAAGGCTAGCGGCTGTCTACGGAGCTCGGCAAACACTCGGCTGGCTGAACGTGGAGATTTGTGTGCTATACTGGTTAGCATGTGTGTGCGGGCCATGGGTCATGTGACCACAGAGATGAGGCTGGCGGGAGGGGGATTTTGTGATGATGGCCACATGATGATGACAGGCGTATTACACATTCCTCTTTTGGATAGACAGTTCCTGCTTTGGGCACATATCCTTACATTTCTTTTTCTTAAAGGATACCTTAGTGCTAAACTGACAGTGATGCTCATCACGAGATGTTTTTTGCTATCACGAGTTCGTAATTAGCATCCGTGATTCGCTCTCGATCACGAATGGCAATCACGAATGCACTCGTGATTGCACTTGTTATTCGACTTGCGATCGCAAGTTACTCGAGATCATGAGTTGGTATTCATGATTAAAAACCCGCCGACTTTAGCGGTTAATAGCTAAGCCCCCTTGCCTGCTAGAAACGCCAAACCCAGCCCCCCTCTGCGCTCTGCTGTGCCCCCCATAAATGAAACACCGTGCTAGTGACATTGCAGTGTGTCGCCAGCCTGCTCTTTACATGTGCCCTATCACTCTCCCCGCTCCCCCGCCTCCTCTAGGCCGCTGCTCCCTGCCCGCATCTCTTCTCTCCCCTCTGATTGGAGGGAAGGGACGCGGGCGGGGAGCAGCGACCTAGAGGAGGCGGGGGATCGGCGGAGAGTGACAGTCTGCATGTAAACAGCTGGCTGGCGACACGCTGCGATGTCGCTGGCACAGCGTTTCATTTATGGGGGGCACAGCAGAGTGCAGAGGGGGCCTGGGGGGGCACTGTATAGCAACAGAGGCTGGGCATTATATGCAGACCCAGCCTCTGTGTGCTAATAGGATTCATAGAACCCACCTCGGATTCTCTTTAAGAAGAACAGTGGGAACAAAGGGAAAAAAAAAAGACCTTATAGTTTTTGAGAAAATCGATATTCAAGTTTCAAAGGAAAAAAGTATACTTTTAAATGTGTTAAATGTCACTTTTAGTAGCAAACATAACGGTAGTGTAAATTTACATATATCAAAAGAAAGAGCAATGAATTTCATGACTGGCTTCCAGAGGGTCTGTATGCACTGCGTATGGACCCCCTGGAGCCGCAGCGCTTTGGCCAGAGATCACTATACTGCCACAATATGGCTGTATAAAGATTCCTGGCATCTTTTCCTATGTTCAGAGTGTGGGAAATAAAAAAAAAAACGACGTGGTGTCCCCCTCCTGAGCATCTGTAACCCCTTGTCTGCCATGCAGGTTGGTATAGCCAGAATACGAAGCTGAGGCTGAGTGGGGCTTCGCACCCTAAGCTATACCAGCCCGCATGGTCCATGGTATGGGGGGGCTCTGGGGCAGAGGGTCGGCCAAGTCTTCCCCTTCCCCCCGAAGCCCTTGTCCAATCCATGAAGAAGGGGCTCTTCCCCACCTCCGGTGCACCAGGAGGAGGTGGGGCGACGACTCCCAGGGGGGTTCATGGGGGCATCAGAGAGTCCGCTTTCAGAAGGGGACCCCAGATGCCTGCCCCCTCCCAGGAGCAATGAGTATAGGGGTACTAAGTACTAGTGTTGGGCGAACACCTGGATGTTCGGGTTCGGGAAAGTTCGCCGAACATGGCCGCAATGTTCGGCATGTTCGGGCCGAACCCCGAACTCCCCGAACATCCCGCTTTTGGGGGCCCTATGGGGTCGCAGGCATAAGGGGGGAGCATGCCCCGATCGCGGGGGGGGGTCGGAAATTCCCCCCACCCCCTCCGCTAGCGCTCCCCCCTCTGCCCGCTTCCCCATTCAAAAGTTAGGAAGTGAAACTGTACCTGTGCGGCCGGTAGTGGGTGACTGGCAGTGGGCGGCACTATGGAGAGACTGAGGAGGAGGAGGAGTCCGGAGAGTGACGCGTTGAGGGAGGCCGGGCAGTGGGCGGATCAGCAGTAGTACCGTACTACTGCTGATCCGCCCACTGCCCGGCCTCCCTCAACGCGTCACTCTCCGGACTCCTCCTCCTCCTCAGTCTCTCCATAGTGCCGCCCACTGCCAGTCACCCACTACCGGCCGCACAGGTACAGTTTCACTTCCTAACTTTTGAATGGGGAAGCGGGCAGAGGGGGGAGCGCTAGCGGAGGGGGTGGGGGGAATTTCCGACCCCCCCCCCCGCGATCGGGGCATGCTCCCCCCTTATGCCTGCGACCCCATAGGGGGCCAGTATTCGGGCGAACAGGGCCCTGTTCGTGCCGAACAGGGGCCCTGTTCGGCCAGGCAATGAGCCGTTCGGGCGAACCCGAACAGTTTGGCCGAACACCACCAGGTGTTCGGCCGAACGCGAACATCACCCGAACAGGGTGATGTTCTGCAGAACCCGAACAGTGGCGAACACTGTTCGCCCAACACTACTAAGTACCCCTTACCTATTTCCACTAAGTGTTAAATGAAATAAGAACACAACCACGAGAAAAGTCCTTTATTAATCTTAATTAACTAGAAATACTTACCTGTACCTTTAAAAAAAATGTTCCCACGCCAATACCCTCGGAAAGGTCCCACACCAATATCCTCTAATCTTGCGATCTTCTGTTACAGTTGATTGAAGATCACCGCGCACACATGCTGCTCCCCGGTGCACTGCTCTCAGCTACAGTATAGCTGAGAGCAAAAGCATCTTTAAATTTCCCTCCGAGGCTCCTCCTGATCCCCATTGGTCTGTTAAGAAACCAATGGCGATCAGGAGGATCCCCATTGGTCGGTGCGTACGGACCCCTGAAATTCATTGCTCTTTCCACATATGTAAATTTACACTACCGTTAGGTTTGCTTCATGAACTGTCATTTACCACATTTAATTGCACACTTTTTTCCTTTCTCAAAAACTTTAAAATCGAATTTCTCATAAACTAGAAGGTCTTTTTGGAAAAAAAAAAAGTTCCGTGTGTTTCCAGCATGTAAGGAGACTTTGCTATTAACTGCTAAAGTCGACGGGTTTTTAATCACGAATACCGACTCGTGAATAGTGATTACATGCGGTTATTTGACTCAAATAGTGGAAGTGTGATCGTGGTTGTAGCAGGTGTCACGTCAGAACCATGGGTAATCGCAATCGTGATAGTACACCGATTGTCCATTGTAATCCAGTCTGAGATTGGTTGTGTAGGGGCACCCACTGACACCAACCCCCATGTCAAACTGGTATGCGCACTTCGAATAGTTATTATGCATGATGCGATGATTGTTGTCCACATGTATGCGCCTATCTTGCAATAAAAGCCACTTCAGCAGTGCCGATTGGCGTTTTCCTTGCTCTCTGCATCCAGAACATTTTCTGTACAGGAAACACGTCTCGGAGTTGGCCTCCAGTGCTGGGTTTTGCAGTCGGTAGCTGGGTTGGCGTGGCGGTGGTGGGCTCGGTGTGACTCACACATGTCCTGGTGAGTTTGTGTGGGAGAGTTTCAGTGACTGGGTGCTATATATAGACTTATAGCATGTGAATTCTCAATGGTCGCGTTGCGTTATAGGAAGCCTTACATCACACTGCCATAGTGAGCCTGGGGGGAGGAAGACTAATATCTGCTGCCAAGACAGGAATAGCTGCCATATTGGAAAGGATTTACTAAGGTCCCTCAGATCGTGATCATGAGAAAACGGAAATCATCCGGCAAACATGGCCTGGACTGTGTAGACAATTTCCAAAGTTCTTTGCTCATATTGGATCTTATTAGGGAGGTCTTGAAAAATGTAGATACCCGTATATTCCGGTGTATAAGACGACTGGGCGTATAAGACGACCCCCCAACTTTTCCAGTTAAAATATAGAGTTTGGGATACACTCGCCATATAAGACTACCCCTCTTCCAACGCACACCAAATTAAAATTAAAAAATCATGTACTGGTGCTGTGTATGAACAGATACTGGTGCTGTACTGTATGTGTTACCCAGTATATAGTCAATTGACTTGTTGCATTGGTCAACTCTCCTTAAGTAGACTGGTCAGCTCTCCTTGTCTACCTGTTTATCAGAGCGGTATGGAAGAATAGATTGCGCTCCCTCAGCAGGGAGATCTGAGAGGCAGTAACAGGATAGGGCGTATCACCCGGCATCAATGACACCCAGCGTATAAGACGACCCCCAACTTTTCAGAAGATTTTCAAGGGTTAAAAAGTAGTCTTATACGCAGGAATATACAGTACATACCTGGGCAGTAGGAATGCTCATTTGGATTCCACAGAATTGAAATGTCCACGATTTCGATCGTAAATCCATATTTCCGTTCGGAAATCAGAATACCGTGGAAATCCGATTCATGGCTACTTGGTGATTTTAGCCCAATCGCAGAACTCGGAAGCCTTGGAATGACGAGAGAATGCAGAATTTTTCTGTAAAATTGTAATCTAAAGGTGGCCACACACCATACAATTTTAAAATATCTGTTCAATTTAAAAATTGCAATCAATTTTTCTGACTGATTGTAAGATTTCAAAAATATCACCAATGTACCACACACCTATGTTCAATTTTTCCCCAATTATGATAAGAATGATTGGAAACTTTGAGAAAATTGCTAGGGTGTGTATATTAATAGACAATCTAACACACACCATACAATCTTTAGAAGAATTGAAGAAAAATTTCCAGCATTCCGGATCAATAAAATCGATAAAAAAATTGAAAAAAAAAAGGAAATCCGATTGGATTTTTCAGTTGAATGAAAAAAAAAAGCTTTTGATTTTTTGGGGGGAGATCCAATCATATTTATTGAATTGCTGTATAATCGGATCATTTTATTGTATCGTGTGTGGCCACCTTTAGACTAATTTTTCCGATTCTCATTTTTCCAATTTCCTTTTTGAATTTTTTTGCATATTCTGATAAAAAAACGACTAATCAAATACGCCTCGAAAATTGGAAATCTAAAAAAGGGAAGATCAAAAATCGGAATTTTCGCGGAATCGGAAATGGACATTTCCGACCATCCCTACTGGGCAGCACAATGGAGTAGTGGTTAACACTCTCACCTTGTGAGAAATGGAGTCCCTATGTTCTCCCCATGTCTGCGTGGGTTTCCTCCAGGTACTCCGGTTTCCTCCCACATCCCAAAAACATACAGATAAGTTACTTGGCTTACCCCTAAATTGGCCCTAGATTATGATGCATACACTACAGGATGCATACATAGACATGTGACTATGGTAGGAATTAGATTGTGAGCTCCTCTGAGGGACAGTTAGTGACAAGACAATACAATCTGTACAGCGCTGCGGAAGATGTTGGTGCTATACAAATACTAAATAATAATAATTATCTCAGGACAGGAAAGCCTCTGGGTTCTTGGAAGGCTTCCCCCGCCCTCCTCCGCCAGGTCCAGCTCTGAGACCTCAATAAAGCCAGATCGGGTCCGTGCCACTGCACATGCATGAGCTGTCCACAATCCCTTGTTGACGGTTTAGCTGGAACGGGCCAGTGGAGGAGGACGGGTCCTCCAGAGGCTTCCCGCTCCTGAGGTGCGTACCCCTTTGGGGCACTTTTTTCCCTTCAGGGCTACTTTAAAGTCATTCCCTGGCAGGGACCCAGGGCAGCTCTAGATTCTTTGCTGCCTGATGCAAATTTGTGACGGAGGATGCAGCCCCCCCCCCCATTTGGAATGATCGTACAGCACCTGACAATTTGTTCTGCACGTTATAGCTGTGGTGCAACCAAAGAAAAGTAAAACACACCCTCAGTATAGGTGGGCAGGTAGCCAGGTATATGTGCCCCCTGTATAGGTCAGCCAGGTATAGTTGCCCCCAGTAAAGGTAGCATAGCTCCCAGCTGTCCCTCTTTCGGAGGGACAGTCCCTCTTTGGGAGCACTGTGCCTCTGTCCCTCTTTCCTCCTCATTTGTCCCTCCTTCAGGTCCCTTTTTCTATGTAAATATATATATTTCTCTACTAAAAAAATGTCTTTGACTGACTCTAAACTTTATTCCCATCCTTTAAAATATATATATTACTACCGTATATACTCGCATACAAGCCGAATTTTTGACCCCCAAAAAGGGGGCCAAAAGTTGGGGGGTCGGCTTGTATGCGAGTCCTGGGTGGTGGTCTGTGGTCTGCGCCCCCCCCCCCCCGCCCGCTCGCTCCCTCCCTCCGTGGCCGCCGCTGCCTGCTGCTAAATTACCTGTTTTAGGCCGCGGCCGCTTCCTAATCCGGGTTCCCCTCTTCATCATGCGAACTCCGAAGGGGAACACAGCAGCGCGCCCGGCGCTGCTGCTGTGACGATGCAGGGGGCTGGAAAGAGCGGTTCCCCTGGTAACAGCGCATCGCCGTTACCAGGGGAACCGCTCTTTCCTGCCCCCTGCATCGTCACAGCAGCAGCGCCGGGCGCGCTGCTGTGATACACTTACGGAGTCCGCATGATGAAGAGGGGAACCCGGATTAGGAAGCGGCCGCTGCCTAAAGCAGGTAATAGCAGCGGCCGCGGAGGGAGGGAGCGGGCCTAACCCTACTGGCAATACTGGGCACTATACTAGCTATACTGAGCACTATACTAGCTAAACTGGGGCACTATACTAGCTATAATGAGCACTATACTAGCTATACTGAGCACTATACTAGCTAAACTGGGGCACTATACTAGCTATACTGAGCACTATACTAGCTATACTGAGCACTATACTAGCTAAACTGGGGCACTATACTAGCTAAACTGGGGCACTATACTAGCTAAACTGGGGCACTATACTAGCTATACTGAGCACTATACTAGCTATCCTGGGCACTATACTAGCTATACTGGGCACTATACTAGCTATACTGGGCACTATACTAGCTAAACTGGGGCACTATACTAGCTATACTTAGCACTATACTAGCTATACTGAGCACTATACTAGCTAAACTGTGGCACTATACTAGCTATACTGAGCACTATACTAGCTAAACTGAGAACTATACTAGCTATACTGAGCACTATACTAGCTAAACTGGGTCACTATACTAGCTATACTGAGCACTATACTAGCTATACTGAGCACTATACTAGCTAAACTGAGCACTATACTAGCTATACTGGGGCACTACCTACCCATACTGGGCACTTTACTAGCTATACTGGGACACACTAGGGGAATAAGGCGGCCAGCATTTCCTACCCCCGGCTTATATGGGGGTCAATCATTTTCCCCTGGTTTTTCAGGTAAAAGTTGGGGGGTCGGCTTATATGCGGGTCGGCTTATATGCGAGTATATACGGGTAATTTTAAAATGTTACTATGAAGGAAAATGAAGCAGGATAGAAAGGACCAGTGTGGTTTGAATTATAAAACAACATATTTTTCCTATGAAATCTTTATGGTATGCGTGAATAGGCATGATAAGGGACATGGCTTAAGTGTCCCTCTTTCTTATCTCAAAAAGTTTGGAGGTATGAAGGTAGTCAGTGTAGTTTCCCCAGTATAGGTAGCCAGTTTAGTTGCCCCCAGGCCCAGTATAGGTAGCCAGTTTAGTTGCCCCCAGGCCCAGTATAGGTAGCCAGTTTAGTTGCCCCCAGGCCCAGTATAGGTAGCCAGTTTAGTTTCCCCCAGGCCCAGTATCGGTAGCCAGTTTAGTTGCTCCAGTACCAGTAACCAGACAGGTAGTTCCCCCTCCCTCCCTGCAGCCACCAATCATCTTAACTTCTCGGCGGCTGCTTCCTCTCTAACAGTCCCTTGCAAAATGATGCCGCCTCCCACCACTACACAGACCTCAGATCTGAGAGAGCGGCGGACTGTGACAGGAAAGTGGCTCGCCTCCTATCAGTGCGTATACAGGAAGTAAGTTACTCCCTGTCGCTTTCTCTGATCTGGGGTCTGTGTAGCAGGGGGCGGCGGCATCACAGTAAAGGGGCAGGGGACCGTTATAAAGGAAGCAGTGTGAGAGGGAGGCGGGTGAGATGCCGCTCCAGTGCCCATGCCGCCTGACGCAAAAGCGTCCCTTGGCGTCATGAGCGGGATGGCGGTGCAGGGATCTACACAAACCTGACGGCTGTCCTCTCTGTTCAGGTGCCAATATTCTGGCAGTTGGACTGTGCCACTGCCATTCAGAGATCATTTTTGAAAAAAAGGAAGCCCCAAGAGCCCCCATGAGTAGATGGACTAGTCCAAAATTTGTCAGAAAGAGTGTCAGATCTGTAAGATTAATAATGTCACTGTAAGTTACAGCAACACTGGAAAAAAGCCAATCTATGAAGTCAATTACGCCGATTACTGTTTTAAAAATCACAAATATCTTGATTGTAAGTTGTTGCTGGTAATTCTTGCCAAATTATCGGACACAGGCAAACACTTATACAAGTTATGGTTCTTTAAAGTGGTTTGGAACTCAGCATTTCCTCTTTGTTCTAAATGATTATTTACAGCATACAATTTACTACCACAAAAAAAAATTTGTAGCAATAACAGCATTCAAGCAGGTAAATACAGCACTTTGTACTTCAATAGAAAGGTCCTTGCTTCAGTGGAAAGCTTCTGGCCGCATCCGAAGAGGTGATAACAGTATCTTTTGTTTACATTCCTTTGTCAGATACATTCGGTAAACATTAGCAAACTGCAGGAACTGAGCTGCACTGAGATGAGAAGCAGAAAGAGCTGAAAAGAGATCACTAGACAGATTTTAATGTATAAATACAGCAGCTATGCAAGAAAATGCAAAGGCAGCTTTCAGAGGAGATAAACTGTACTTTGGGAATTTGGAACTTGTAAACAGACAATATTACTTGTGCACAAAAGCAAATACGATGACGGAATGGGTGACAAAAAGTAGGAAAACACATTTTTATTGAATGTTATGTCAGAGTTTTATCCCATTTTAAGCTAATCCTACCAATGTGTTTAGAAAAAAGTTATTTTTGCAGAAACGATACTTCTCTGGTGATTAGCCGATCGTCACCTTTATAAATAGGCCTCTAAGTGATGCCGCCTGCCTATGCCAAGAAACTGCAGGAACTCTGCCTGTCACTTTGGCGGTGCCAGGCAGAATTTGTGCTAACACTAGCTATATTTATAGAGCGGGAGAAATGTCACTGTATGTTATATTATAGAAAAATGTTGCGTCTTTTCTGCAGAATATCACAGTGATACACTTTAGTGTCAGGTGAGTGTTTGCCTAAAATGATATATAGTCCCTATTGCCCCTTCCTCAATAGTTCCGTAGTACATAAAATATAACTTTTAATAATATTGATTAACCACTTAAGTACCAGCGGTCTCTGGCCCCCTTAAGGACCAGAGACCGCTGGCACAATAACGATGGAATCCCGACGAATCGCCGCATATACCCACCGCACGCCGAGAGCCTCATGACATTCACTCTGCTGTCTCTATGACGGCAGAGTCATGTGAGCCGGTCAGGAGCCACGGTCAAGTGTTTATCAATGTAAGCCAATGAAATCAGCTCCTGACCGGCTCACATGGCTGTGCCGTCATAGAGACAGGCAGAGGGAGTGAGCTGCAGCGGGAGACGTCGGGTTTCAGCAGCGAGATCGGCGGGAGCGCTGAAAACGGCGGATGCGCGCTGTGGCGGTGATTGAAATCTATCCCCTGCCAGCAGGATAACCACCAAAACAGGGCGCAGATTTCAATCACCTCGGTCCTTAAAGGGAACCTTGAGTCATGGAAAAAAAATGAGTTTAACTCACCTGAGGCTTCCCTCAGCCCCCTGCAGCTGATCGGTGCCCTCGCAGCCCCGCTCCGACGCTCCTGGACCCGCTCCTAGCGCCTCTGTGCTGTTATTGCGGCAAGAAGGCCGCAGTAGCAATATAGGGGGTGCTATTGTGGCTGGGAACGCGAAGAATCACTCGCGTTCCCATGCCTGTCGGCTGGTGACAGCGAAACCAGAAGTCGCCGCCGGTGGGTCCAGGAGCGTCGGAGGCGGGCTGCAAGGGCACCGTTCAGCTGCAGGGGGCTGAGGGAAGCCCCAGGTGAGTTAAGCTCATTTTTTTCCATGACTTAAGGTTCCCTTTAAGTAGTTAAAACAGAGCTATCTGTACAAAAATACCACCACCACCCAACCAAAGTGCAAGGTAAACACTGTGTGTTTAGCATTGTTGCTAGTAATAACAACCAACCAGTTCAGCAACAATAGTAGTCAAAAACAGAACTGGAGAAAAGATGCTAATATAAGTATACAAATACTTAACAGCAGGCTATGAGAGTTGTCAGGGTTATGCCAGTCAGGGAGGTAAACCCCTTACTGGCTGCCAATACGCAAACTAACCCGACACGCCACACTCAAAACATGAATCAAAAACACACCAGTTTACATAATTTCAACATGTTTCGCCTATAATATAATTATGCTTCACCAGGAAAAATAATAAATGTTCGAAGTGCAGTGCAAGACATGTGCATTGTGCAACATGACATAATGTATAACGCAACTCAGGCTCTGACTTGGGCTATACATAATGTCATATGTATGTGCTATGCAGTGTTTCTCAACATTTTAATGGTATGAACCCCTTTTAAAACCCTGTACTCACCAAGTACCCCCTAGCATAGCAAACATCACAAGTAACCCTTGACAAATATATATTTAATTGTAGAACATGATAATTGGTTCTAAACAATTTCCAAGCATTTACAATTGCTTTTAATAAACTAAAACACTAATTTGGTGTTTTAAATAACATTTATTATTTTCTAAAACTCTAAAGTTGTTATTCTTCGCCAAGTATATCAAGCCCAAGTACCCCCTGGAAACATCAGAAGTACCCCCTGGTGTATGCGTACCACACGTTGAGAACCTAGGTGCTATGGTACTACGGTACCATTGAAATATGTACTACGGTCAGGGCCGGCGCTACCATAGAGGCAGAGGAGGCAGCTGCCCCAGGGCCCCAGAGCTTGTAGGGGCCCCCAGTGGCTACAAGATAAAAAAAAATTCAAATTGGCCTTATAGTTTTTGAGAAAATCGATTTTAAAGTTTCAAAGGAAAAAAAAATACACCTTTAAAAACCTGCTGGTTTTAATGGTTGATAGCAAATCCACCTTAAATTCTAGAAACCCTAAATTTGCAGGATATGTTAAGGAGATCATTAGGAATAAGAGGAAAAAACAATTTTTCAAAAAGACCTTATAGTTTTTGAGAAAATGGATTTTAAAGTTTTGAAGGAAAAAAGTATACTTTTAAATGCGGTAAATGTCACTTTTAGTAGCAAACCTAACGGTAGTGTAATTTTACATGCATCAAACGAAAGCACAATAAATTTCCTGACGGGGTTTCCAGGGGGTCTATACGCAGCCGCAACGCTTTGTCCAGGGATCGCTATACAGCCGCAATATGGCTGTATTAAGATCCCTGGCATTTTTTCCTATTTTTCCATTTTTTTCAAATGTTTAGAGTGTGGGAATTTTCTTAAAAAAAAAAATTTGTTGGGGTCCCCCCTCCTGAAACTTTTTAACCCCTTGTCCCCCATGCAGGCTGGGATAGCCAGAATGTGGAGCTCCGACCGATTGGGACTTCACACCCTGACTATACCAGCTGCAAAAAAGGTCCCCTAATGCCCATTTTTGTTCCGGGGTATATGTTGGGGGGGGGGGGGGCGCCCAGGTTTATTTTGCCCTGGGGCCCCATTGTTGCTTAAACCGGCCCTGACTACGGTACAATTGAAGAAGTGCCAATAGGGACTAGATTTAGGCTCACTGTTTTTGTATTGATATACCCTTTAATCCTCCAATGTAGTTGTTGTGTTTGGACCCATATTATATCTCACAGTGACAGGCCTTGATTTCTGCCTCGCAGGTGTGGCGTGGGACCCTGGCCCGCTGGCGGTACAAGCGTCTGAGGTCGGTTTACAGGATAATGAGCTATTATAAGTGTTACAAAGTGCGTTCCCACCTGATGGAAGTGGTCAGGCGCTTTGAGAATGTACGAGACATGGCGGACTACGGGAAGAGCGTGGCATGGCCGGAACCCCCCGCCGTGCTGGAAAACTTCCAAGAAATCTGCTACAATCTGTTTAAAAGGTACGGAAAGGATTGTTTGTGGTGAGGAATGGATAAACTAAGGTTTATAAGGGGCCGCTTATATGCACATCCATTTCAATTTAACACACTGCATCTCAATAGCAGCAAGATACACCATACTAAGCATTTCAGAACACTTTGTTTTTAGCCATTCCTTGGTGGGAGAATCCTCAACCCATTTTCTTTCCACCGCCATGCTTTACAGTTGGCAGTTATCAGGTTTTTTTTCTAAACAATGCTGTCTTTGGCTTTATCCAAACTGGTACTAGTAGCTAGTGTGCAATGTATGGTGACCCTTCAGTAAATATGACATTACAATAGCAATCACTTTTTCACAAAGTAGACAGCAAAAGGGCAGTCTTATTCTTCTCCACCTCTTTATAAATAGGCTTATTGGGTATCCATAATCTTATTTCAGAAGGCCTGAAAAAGCTGCACAAGCCTAGGCAAGGGGATAGCACACACTTTAGCAACAAAGAGCAAATCAAACTAGTTTCTGAGGTTTAAAGGAAACCTGAAGTGAGAGGGATATGGAGGCTGCCATATTTATTTCCATTTAAAGAGACTATAAAGTCTAAAATGCACATGGTGTGCATGGCAGTCTTCTAAAAGGTTATACTGACGATCGTATTTTCAGTATAACTCATACTTGGAGAACCTTTTGTACAGTTTCTTCTAGCTGTTAGCCCTGCCAAAATACTTACAGTAAACCTGTGAGGAAGAAAGAAACCCTGGGGGCTATTTACCTCTGGAGGGAGAAGCCTCTGGATTAGGGGCATTTTTAGGCATAGGCATTACAGGCCACTGCCTTGAGTGCCATTGGTCCTGGGAGCACCATGCCCCTGATTAAGCCCTGCCCCCTGAACTAAGCCCCACCTCTGAACAAAGCCATGCCCCCACTGGTGTTTGTACCTCCTTCTGTCCTCTTGTGCCACCTTCAGTCCCCCTGTGCCACCACCTCTGCCTCCGTGTGTCCTTCTGCCCCCCTGTGCCTTCTTTTGTCTCCCTTTGTGACTCCTTCTGTCTCCTTGTGCCACCTCTGCCTCCCTTTGTGTCCAGAGATTTATTAAAGTGAAATGGTGCCCTAGGCAAGCAATGACTTTGGGTCCAAACTTGATGGCCACCTTTTTTTTCTTAAAGATTTGTTGGGGGTTAGCTGGCCTGTGGCCCCTAGACTCTCTCCAGGCCCTCGGCACTTGCCTAAGTTGCCTTATGCATGATCTGGCTCTGTGTGCATCCCTCTATGCCTCCCTCTGTACCTCCTTCTGTCCCCCTTTGTGCCTCCCTCTGTCCCCTAGTCCCACTATCTGTTCCCGTCCCACTCCTGCGCTCCCCCAGTTCAGTGTTTAAAGGCAAAATAGTACAGCAGAAGCTGTGCTCTAACCTCCCCTTCTGGAGTCCAGTGCTGTGTCTGTGCGACCATCCTGTCTGTTTTCTGCTCCCTCTAGTGCTGGCGCTACTCTCATAGTGTGTGTTCACCCTACATGCGGTAGGAGATGCTGGGCACTAGGGCGAGTGATGAGCGGACAGGCAGAAGCACAGCACTGGACTCCAGCAGAGAGGTGAGAGCACAGCTTCTGCTGCACTATACTCTGCATTTACACACTAAGCTGGGGTAGCGCAGGAAACGGGTGTGTAACGAAATGCAACAGGATTAGTGGGTTGTTTGTATCTCAGGGACTCCCTGTATTATGCACCCACCCTATACGGCACATGGTTTATATTCTGTAGTGTATGGTGGTTTTTTTTGGGGGGGGGGGGGGGGGGGCAGGACTTCTTGCCTGGAGTGAAGAAAAGGCTAGAAACGCCCCTGCTCTGGATCCTAATGGGGCTTCTCCCGTCCTCCTGAGTCAGCCCGCTCTATTATGCAGGCGCCAGGTTTCTTCGCCTGTGCAGTAGTGGGGGCCGATCAGGTTCAGCTATTTCTGCCGGAGCCCGAGCGGGAAGCTGCTAGTGCGCATATGCGCACACCGACAAGTGTTCGTCAAGGAGGTCTTTGAGGGTCCCAGTGCTGGATCCCCTCTACTGCTGACGACAGGGGTTTCAGAGGCTACTACCTCCTGAGGTAAGTACCTCTAAGGGGAATTTTTTTTTCACTATAGGTACACTTTAAGTTGAAACCAATTATATGGGGTGCTTACTTTTTCACATTAGTGTTCTGAAATTCTAGAGGTGATTCTGAAGTTATGCTGCCGTCCTCTCTAAAGATGGTCAATCTACATTTAAAGGACACCCAAGGCGAAAAAAACCCCAAATGAAATAAACAATTGTATCTATTTTCCTTCTCCTAAAAATGACTTTTTAAGATATTCCTCAGTTTTATTTTACGTTTAAATCTGTTTCTTAAGCTCTTTTATTGTTTTTGCTCAATGACACATTCATTGAAGTATGCCAGAGCTAAAATCTATGAGTCAGGACTTAGTCAGCCACTTACATACCTGATATTTAACTCTTTCAGGCAGAGAAAGAAAAAAAGGAACACACCATAGTTATTTGTGTGCTAGGCACTGTACATACCCCAGGGGCGTAACTATAGCCCCTGCAGCAGTTGCGACTGCAGTGGGGCCCGGAGCTCATGGGGGGCCCGTCTATGCCTGGTCGGCTGCCTACTAGTCTAGTACAACTAGTTCCTGGCTGCTGGCAGCGAGGGTGGATGGCAGGAAGAGCCAGAAAGTGTGATTGGAGACTGTGGCGTCAGAGCGGAGGTGCCGACATGAATCCCTGCTGTAGCATGTACGGGTGAGTGCAGGAAAGATTACGGCTGGGCTCTGCACTCAGCATCAGCTGCACATATTGTATTCTTCAGCAGCTGGCAGAGAGAGAGAAGCCCGGGAGAGCTGCATGCAGCGAGTATGCAAATGAGTGATCAGCGCTGATCACTCAGCTCACCTCTGACCTTTCTCTTCTTGGCCATGTCTTCGCTGCCCGCTGTATGCTCCACACTTTTTACCCAGGAAACAGGTAATTAAAGCATCCAGAGTGGTTGTCCTCTCTCCTCCCCCACCAGCAGCAAAGGGAATCTTTGTAAAGTTAACTCTCGGTGTAGATGTGCTTCTTTTGATCGATTCCTGCAACTTGCTTGTGAGTTCTTTCCCCCTTTCACAAAGCTGATGATTGTCTGCATGTTTTTTCTCATTTATGTGCATCTCTCACATGTCTCTCTCTGTTTCTGTGTGCCTTTCTCCCTCTCCTTGTGTTTCTGTATTAGTTTGGTACATTCCCATGCCTGTGTCCCCTTTTCTGTCACTCTTACTACTAGGGATGAGTGTTTGAATTTGGAGCAGCGTTCCAAATGCTTAGAATCTGAATCTTTACATATTTGGATGGAGGTGAGGGGATTTAACTCACCCCTTTTGCTGCCTGTGCCCGCTGTGCTCCATGATTCTTCTTCCATCCCAGCCAAAAGGAAGAAGTGCCAGAGAGCTGGAGCGCAATTTGGAGCGCAGCGGGCAGCAATAAGGGTGAGTTCACAACCCCTGCTGCGGCCCGAATATGTAATGATTCGTATTCTGATCCAGCGCATTTGTAATGTTGTTCCAAATTTGAACACTCATCCTTATTCGCCACCCACAATGTCATTGTCTCTCCCTCTCTGTCAGGTCCTGTCCCTTATGTGGCTTTCTTTCCCTCTCTGTATCACTACCCCACCTCAGTCAATCCATCCGTCCTCCTTCTCCATCAAGTGGCTGTTTTTAGTCTTGCACACACACTAGATGAAACTCAGCTGAGGTGGTCGGTAACATTGCCGATATTTTACTACAGCTAACCCTAACGCTCACAGAGAACTCTCCCTGCTCTGATACCTAAACCCAGGCCTACACCCAACCCCCCCTCCTCCCCCAGCTGATGGCTAACCCCACTAAATTTTGGTCGCCTTCATTGGTTATAGATTAAAATTTCAAGTGTAGCAGGTACCTAAATTTCCATTTGCAATATTACTATGGGTGGCTATGGTGGCGGTCAAATTTCCTGCTTTCGGAGGGGGCCCCATCCAAAAGTTTTGCAGGGGGGCCCAGAGATTCCTAGTTACGCCCCTGACATACCCATGTCTATCTCATCGTGTCACACATCACCTCAGGTATCCTTTAATGCGAATTGTATGCTACGTGGAACTGGGCAAATCAAAATCATCAGGAAGTGCATTTAAATGTCCCAATCTCAATTGCCTCCAAATTGCATTAATGCCAGATAACAATAACCCTCCTTGCTAGAAGCCAGATTCCTGACCTATAAATACATTTTATATACAGGATTTACGAGTCTCTTTTAACTCCTGCTATAGAGATGACTGCATTATACACACATGTTGCAATTCTCCATCAGGTGGCGGGCTCGAAAGATCGTGAAGAATATTCCCCCTTCAGACATGCAGCAGATTCAGTGTAAAGTGTGCGCCATGGAGGCTCTGCAGGACCTGCGCAAAGACGTCGGCTACCAAAGACCCTGGAGGCAGAACTACCTGGCTTGTGTGAGTGGACTGCCTGTGATTGGCTGAGCTGTCAGTGGGAGTGGCTGACAGATCCGTGAGGCGGTACTTTGGTATCACCGGTAGTGACAGTCAGCGAGATACGTACAATTCCGGCTTGCATGCAGAGTTAAAGGGAACCTAAACCGACCTATAAAAAACATGTTTCACTTACCTGGGGCTTCTACCGGCCCTCTTCAGCTGCCCTGTGCCGTCACTGAATGATCCTCGGATCCCTGCGCCTCAGTTGTGAATCTGGCAACTCAGCCAGTCCATTGCCACTGTGCCTGCGTGTCCCTGGCCGCGCGTGTCCTCGATCGTGCTTCCGTCGCCGGGAGCTTCCTACACATGCGCAGTACAAAACAAATTTCTACTGCGCGTGTGCAGATTGCACCTGGTGATGGAGAGCGTGATCACAGTGCCCTCGCAGTGAACCTGAGGTGAGAGGGCTATGGAGACTGCCATATTTATTTCCTTTTAAAGAACAAGCGACACCCATGCTAACCTAGAAATAAAAAAACACGTATATAAGTAGATAAATACTACTTCTCCTTACATAATAGATGTATTGTGCTATCCATGTAATAATTCCTGTGAATTGTACAAAGGAAAAGAAGAAAATCCTATTCTAGGCAGTGGCCATCTTGCCAAGCTAATGCTGACATCATATCCTCCCTGACTCTTGTTTTCCCCCCTCCTATCTCTTGCTCATTGTGTATTCATTAGCTGCCCTCCTCCCAGAGTTTTCAGACACTCCCAATGTGGTGTATACTAACAACTGCACTGTTTTTTGTTATTTACACATCCAATCGCTGAGTCACCTCAGCCTTGCTTGTAAACACAAGTAATCAGAGGGTGTTTCTGACAAGCAGCTAGGCAGGGAAATAAATGGAAGAGGAGGAATATATTATAGATAAAAAGAACTCCCAGCATTTAACTCTTTGGCACTGTTTGGCACTAGGGCCAGTGATCCTAAAGTATGTGATAACTACAAACCATAACAGCAGAAAAAGTTTTGAATGCAGGATTAGCATATTTATCACTTAATACACTCAGACCAGTGCTGTTGAAATGTGATTTTTATGGTGACAATACCGCTTTAAGCAATAACAGATGCCTGGCTGTCCTGCTCATCCTCTGCCCCTAATACTTTTAGCCATAGACCCTGAACAAGCATGCAGCAGATCAGGTGTTTTTGACATTATTGTCAGATCTGACAAGATTAGCTTCTTGCTTGTTTCTGTAATTATTCGGACACTACTGTAATAGATCAGCAGGGCAGCCAGGTAACTGGGGAAGCAGGAAATTTGGGCGCATGAGGCAGGTGGACAAAAAGGGCGCCGCCATTCACTCCCATAATAAATATTGTTCAATGGGCGCCCAACAGGAAAAAAGGGCGCCGGAGAAAAATAACGTTTTAAAAGCCGCGCCCGGAGACTTTTAATGTTTTATAACTGCTTCTCATGATTACACATTATTTTAATGATTTATAATTGTTTAAACATTATTTTTAAACGAAAAACAGTACAATATTTTTTTAAAACATTACTTTTAAACGAAAAACCGTACAATGTTTTTTTTTATTTTTTTTAAATTTTTAAACGAAAACCCGCACCATATTTTTTTAAAACGTTATTAATGCTTATCACAGGGGGGTCTTAGGTTTAGGCACCACCAGGGGGTCTTAGGTTTAGGCACCACCAGGGGGGTCTTAGGTTTAGGCACCACCAGGGGGATCTTAGGTTTAGGCACCACCAGGGGAGTCTTAGGTTTAGGCACCAACAGGGGGGTCTTAGGTTTAGGCACCACCAGGGGGGGTCTTAGGTTTAGGCACCACCAGGGGAGTCTTAGGTTTAGGCACCACCAGGGGGGGTCTTAGGTTTAGGCACCACCAGGGGAGTCTTAGGTTTAGGCACCAACAGGGGGGTCTTAGGTTTAGGCACCAACAGGGGGGTCTTAGGTTTAGGCACCAACAGGGGGTCTAGGGGTTAGGGATAGGTACAGGGAGGGTTCTGTGTGAGAGTAGGGTTAGGTATAGCTTTAGTAAAATTCTTATTAATGTTTTATAAAACGTTATTATAAATTTCACTTTTTAAACAGGGAAGATTAACGTATTTAAAATTGCCGATTTCATACACATTATTTAATGATTTATAACTTTATAAAACATTATTTTCAAACGAAATATAGCACTTTTTTTTAAACGTTATTCATGATTATCGTTTAAAACCCTGCGCCCTTTTTTAACGTACGCGGTAACTGGTGTTGTTTAAAAGGAAATAAATATAGCAATACATGCGTTACCCAGATGAAGTGGGTTGTGCTAATTGTACAATGTATGCTATGTAGTATGTGTAAGTCGTGTGTAACTGGACATAAAAAAAAGAATCCACCTTGTTAAGAAAAAAAGGGAAATTATATATTTTTCTTTTTTGAATACATTACATTAATTAAACCAGAGAAAAGGGGGATCTGGACAACATCGCACCACTCTGATATAATCTTAAAAAATCCACATTTTTATTGTATATCAAAAAATATCAACAGAAAACCAAAAAAACAATTAAAAACCAGGTAAATGGGTGGACCACTGGTGTATCACATAACATGAGGTAGAAACAATAAGGTGCATCTCAGTGATCAATCAAGTAGGTAGCTCTGACCAGGGTCGGACTGGGACACTAAGGGCCCACCAAGGAAGTTTCAGCGTGCCCCCCCCCTCTCCTCCCCCCCCCTCCCCTCTCCTCCTCACCCCCCCCCCCCTCCATTTTGGGCTCACATACACATGTACTCAAGAAATTGTGCATGGCTTTATGGCAGGGAATAGATTGTGAGCACTTCTGAGGACAGTCTCCAATAGGGATATGTCTGCATGCGGCGTGCGCCCCCAGATACCCCCACAAAATGTAATCAGGTTGGTGGCAGATACCCCCACAAAATGCAAACAGGTTGGCTGCAGATACCACCACAAAATGCAATCAGGTTGGTGGCAGATACCCCCACAAAATGCAATCAGGTTGGCTGCAGATATCCCCACAAAATGCAATCAGGTTGGCTGCAGATACCCCCACAAAATGCAATCAGGTTGGTGGCAGATACCCCCACAAAATGCAATCAGGTTGGCTGCAGATACCCCCACAAAATGCAATCAGGTTGGTGGCAGATACCCCCACAAAATGCAATCAGGTTGGCTGCAGATACCCCCACAAAATGCAATCAGGTTGGTTTCAGATACCCCCACAAAATGCAGTCAGGTTGGTGGCAGATACCCCCACAAAATGCAAGTGACCCCCCAGCTTAGAAGGGGGGGGGGCAGCGGGCACAGATCAGCGGGGAAGCCCCCCCCCCTCCCTCCCCTAGGGGCCCCCCTTTCCGCGCACCCCCCTCCTCCAGAAGTGCAGCCAGCAGCGAGCGGAAAATTGCTTACCGAGCTTCAGATGATGCTTGCTCCGCACATGCCGCTGCTGCCCTGCTGGTCTCCGTCTGCTGTAGTACTGCGAGAGCGTGATTGGACAGCGTCACTGTAGGAGACAGAGACCAGCAGGGCAGCGGCATGCGGAGCGGAGCTAGCATCATCTGAAGCTCTGTAGCTATTCTCCGCTCGCTGCTGGCTGCACTTCTGGAGAAGGGGGGGGGGCCTAGGTGAGGGAGGGGGGGGGCTTCCCCCCCTCCCCGCCGCTCTGTGCCCAATTTTCCACCTTCCAAGCTGTGCCCCCCTCCCTCTCAGCTCTGGGGCCCCCAGGAGGTGGTGCAGCCGGGGCCCACCGATGGGACCATCGGTGGTTCAGTGGCTCAGTCCGAGCCTGGCTCTGACATTCAATAAATCAGTAACTCCAGTACAAATAGGGTTAAAAATAGAAAAGAAAAGAAGAATATGCATATAAATATATTGCACAGTAATCCAGGAATCCCCTCATCACTGTTCCAAAGCATAGGGGACTATACATGTAAAGTGTGAACAAGTGTACGCCTGAATAAATGTACACATATCACAAGGAACGCAGTGTCAAAAATGAGTGGTGAATGGCTTGAAGGGTAAGTGGACAAAGTATGAGGCTATAGAAAGGGCACAGAGCATAGAGTGACAGGAAAACAGCGCTGTGTAAGAGGTGTGCAGGGGATACAAAAGTGTGTGAGCAGTCCGGAAGAAACCGCTAGACAGCGGCGAATCGCGACGGAGTTGGGCGGCCCGATTTCCTCCGTGACCCCTATCGGTAAGCTCTGATCCCTATCCCTCGTTGCTCCCCTGCTCCTCACAACACTATTTTCTGTAGCATTGCTACCCAGTTCACGTAACTTCACTGGATAACCCACCTGTTATTGCTCATACTTTGTCCACTTACCCTTCCAGCCCACTCCCCTTGGTTGCTACATTACATTAATTGGGAAAGATATTTCAACAATAAAGGTGTTGCCCTACTTACAAACAGGTTCCATTCCGGGAGATTGTTTGTAAGGGGAATTGGTTTGTAACTTAAGTCCTTTGTTAACTACTTCAAGACCGCCCCACGCAAACGGGCGTGGCCGCTGTGGCAGCCCCAAGACCGCCTAACGCCAATTGGCGTCAAGTCCAGGGGTCGGCTACTGCAGGAGATGCGTGCACAGGCTGCGCGTGCATTTCCTGCTTGGGGGGCGGAGCTCTGCCCCGCCTTCAGTCTCTGAGCAGTGGCTGTACTGGGGACAGCTGTGTGACACGGCTGTCACCTCTGTTGGTATGGAGGTGATCGGTTGTCATAGGCTGAAGCCTATGACAGCCGATCACACTGATTGGCTGGAGGGGGGATGATAAAAGAAAATAATAGTAAAAAATATTGTTAAAATAAGGAAATAAATATTTATTCAAAAACAAACAAACACCTGGGGGATGGGGGGGCAATCAGACCCCACCAACAGAGAGATCTATTGGTGAGGAGAAAAGGAGGGGGGGATCACTTGTGTGCTGTGTTGTGCGGCCCTGCAGCGAGGCCTAACGCTGCAGTGGCCAATTTATCAAAACATGACCTGGTCTTTAGGGGGTTTAACAGTGCGGTCCTCAAGTGGTTAAATATAGTAAACCGTGAATAAACAATTTTGGATTTGGATATATACAGTGCTTTTTGGTTATTGTATTTTAAATGTGTACAAAATCAGATACAGAGAGGGAAGCCTCAGGATCCTATTGAGGCTTCCCTTGCTACTCCATTGTCCCCCACCTCTGAGCGCAATCCCCTGGAAGATCAGCGACAAGGCATTATTTCTTATTACTTAGAGGGGCTGCGCAGCTCCTCTTCTTTGAACATGGCTGCGCAGGAGCTTCGTGAGCCTGCCCGCCCATGTGCAGTAAGCTGGAGCCTCAAGCTAAGTACACACGGGGGACAATTGTAGCTGTCGCTAGCACACGGGAGCGTGTGCGCGACAGCTCGGCGACAGCTCATCACCAAGTCCCTCTGCATCCACACTGCAGCAGAGGGATTAGCGATGCGGCAGAAGCTGTCGCCGAGGTTCCTCCCCCCCGCCGGAAGCTCTGAGTGCTGTGTGTGGGTTGCTGTCGCTAGCCCGCATACACATGCGGGACTAGCGACAGTTCCGGCGAAGTTGCGGCAACAGCTGTAGCTGGCGATTGAACATGTCAATCGCCTGGCGACAGCTCCGACGGGCGACGGTTCGGGCGCGCGCGTCATACACACGGGCGACCTGTCGCCGCAACACGCGCGTGCCACGTGGTTGCGGCGACGGCCGTACCCCGTGTGTATGAGCCTTTAGGCTCTGTGTTACCGCGCATGTGCGGCCTGGCTCGCACCGCTACTGCGCGGCCATGATAGAGGAAGAGGAGCTGTGGGGCACTGATGTGGAGGGGGGCCGCATTCAGCAACGGGGGGCTTCTGACAACCAAGGGAAGCCTTAATAGGATCCTGAGGCTTCCCTCTCTTCATGGTAAATATCTGGTTTTGAACTCGAGCTTCGGCTCGGGTTCACTTAAAAGGCCACATCTGAGCACAATGAAAATTTTTTAAAAATCCACCTACCTGGGGCTTCCTCCAGCCCCTGCCAGCCGTCCTGTGCCCTCGCCGCAGCTCCGCTCCCCGCCAGTGGCTCGGGGTCGACTCCGGTACAAATGGCCTCCTGCGCTCCAGCGTGCAGCTCTCAGAGTCGGCTAATGTCATCTGGACTGTACTGCGCAGTACAGTGCGTAAGATGTCACTGCGACTTTGTGAGCTGCACACGGGAGCACAAGCAGATGCCAACCTAGTGTGGTCGGCATCTGCACCGGGAGCCACCGGAGCTGCGGCAAGGGCACAGGACGGCTGCCAGGGGCTGGAGGAAGCCCCAGGTAAGTGTGTTTTTATTTCTAGTGTTCTCGGACCTTCCCTTTAAAGTGTTATGAACTATTTATTGCAGTTTATGCAATACTGTAACATCTACCAACAAAATGGAGTAGTAAAAAAAAAAAAAAACACATATTGTTTGTTTTGTACACGATGACAACTTTGTTTGTATCTCTGGAACGTTGTAGCTTGAGTCATTTGTAAGTAGGGGGCTGATTTTATTCTTCTAGAGGCAATGAGTATTTACCGCATTGTGGTCTTTTCACAGGAAGTAGAGAATCCCAGTGGAGCCGTTTCCTTCTCCAGAATGCAGCAGGCTCTGAGGAAGAAGGATGGCCACACCTCGGTGTTGTTCTCCTGCCACATCCGGAAGGTGAGTTCTCGTGTCCCCATCTGCCCACAGAATTCACGGGCGTCCGTCCTCAGCTTACACTGTGTGGCGTAGCAATAAGGGTTGCAGAGGTAGTGACCGCAACAGGGCCCCTGGACCAGGGGGACCCGTCTTCAAAGGATTTATTATCCCTTTACTGGTGCATTGTTAGTTATGATTACCGCTAGATGTGCTTAGCTGTACTATTATTACTGTTATTAGACTGTTTCTCCTCCCCAGTTTACACCGTTCTGACACTGCAGCTGTCCCCTCCCCTGCTTACACCTCTCCAACACTGCAGCTGTCCCCTCCTCTGCTTATACCCTCTGACACTACAGCTGCTCCTTCCCCTGCTTACATCTCTCCAACACTGCGCCTGTCCCCACCCCTGCTTACACCTCTCTGACACTGCAGCGGTCCCCTCCCCTGCTTACACCTCTCCGACACTGCAGCTGTCCCCTCCCCTGCTTATACCTCTCTAACACTGCAGCTGTCCCCTCCCCTGCTTACACCTCTCTGACACTGCAGCTGTCCCCACCCCTGCTTACACCTCTCTGACACTGCAGCTGTCTCCTCCTCTGCTTATACCCTCTGACACTACAGCTGCTCCTTCCCCTGCTTACATCTCTCCAACACTGCGCCTGTCCCCACCCCTGCTTACACCTCTCTGACACTGCAGCTGTCCCCTCCCCTGCTTACACCTCTCCGACACTGCAGCTGTCCCCTCCCCTGCTTATACCTCTCTAACACTGCAGCTGTCCCCTCCCCTGCTTACACCTCTCTGACACTGCAGCTGTCCCCAACCCTTGCTTACACCTCTCTGACACTGCAGCTGTCTCCTCCCCTGCTTGCACCTCTCTGACACTGCAGCTGTCCCCTACCTTGCTTACACTTCTCTGACACTGTGCCTGTCTCCTGCTCTGCTTACACCTCTCTGACACTGCAGCTGTCCCCACCCCTGCTTACACCTCTCTGACACTGCAGCTGTCTCCTCCCCTGCTTGCACCTCTCTGACACTGCAGCTGTCCCCTACCTTGCTTAAACTTCTCTGACACTGTGCCTGTCTCCTGCTCTGCTTACACCTCTCTGACACTGCAGCTGTCCCCTCCCCTGCTTACACCTTTCTGACACTGCAGCTGTCCTCTCCCCTGCTTACACCTCTCTGACACTGCAGCTGTCCCCTCCCCTGCTTACACCTCTCTGACACTGCAGCTGTCCCCTCCCCTGCTTACACCTCTCTGACACTGCAGTTGTCCTCTCCCCTGCTTACACCTCTCTGACACTGCAGCTGTCCCCTCCCCTGCTTACACCTCTCTGATACTGCGCCTGTCCCCTCCCCTGCTTACACCTCTCTGACACTGCAGCTGTGCTTGGAAGGCTTTAATGCGTTCTATCAATTGCTATGTATAGAGTGCTTGAGGGGCCCAATGTAAAACTTTGGGTCTCGGAGCTCCTAAGCTATACTACTGTGTAACATCTGACTGGATGGGTTGTTTGTCAGCCTCTGACTTCAGTTTGATAAATGATCCCTACAGGTCCATGTTTGGCGTATGTATTAGTTCACCATCTGTGAGTTAGGCGCAGGTTGAGTTGAATGACGGCTCAACCTGCTAAGGCTAAATTCCCCAGCGGCATTAAATACTATTTCCCCTCCGGGTCCTCGCAACTCGGAGGGAGGTGTAATTTGAGGTCCAGTAATCGCCGGAGCCCCGAATTACTCTTGCCTGCCCATAACATTGGTGACATAGGGCGCCTAGTTTCGGCGGCCAGGGGCCAAAACCACCTGCTTCGCGTGTTTGCAAGTAAGGAGAGCAAAATAGTGACAGCATTTCAGATTGTTATGAATAACTGCTACTTAAATGATACCTGTAACCACACTGGGGAAAAAAGTTTTACACTCACCTAAGAACAGTGAAGGCTCTGGATCCCTTGTACCACGGGTGTCAAACTGAAATACAAAGTGGGCCGAAATTCTACACTGGGACCTAGTCGCAAGCCGACCTCAATGTCTACTGGCCACCTTCCTCCCTTATAAAGTTCCCTGGTGTCTAATGGCCCCCCTCCAACCCCTATACAGTTTCCTGGTTTGTAGAGGCCTTCACCCTCCCCTATACAGTTCCCTGGTGATAATTGCTTTCCCCCTCCCTCCCCCATATGCCTTCTCTGGTGATCTAGGGCTTCACCTCCAATATTGTTTCCCTGGTGGTCTAGAGTGGGCCAAACATAATGCAAAGTGGGGGATCCACCTGAGGGCCTAATTTATGTCTCTGAGGGCCAGATTTGGCTCGCAGGCTGGAGTTTGACACGTATGCCTTAGACCCTTCCCAGTCCACTCTGCGTCCCCACATTCCACCGCCAGGACCCCATTGCAGCAATTTGACTTTATGTCCAAGAAGTCTTCAGGTCTCCTCTGAAGGCATCAGAAAAAGCCGGGTCTCTGAGTCCTTCCGAACATGAGCAGCTCCATACTTTGCCTGCGAGGACTTGCATGTGTGCAGCAGTACAGAGCTGCTCATCTTTGGTAGTACTCTGGGACCCAAGTATTTTCTAGTCTTTCAAAAGAGACCCGAAGACACAGCAGGCAGGATAATTTACCGGGGGCCCAGCGGTGGAACGCGGGGAAGCAGACAGGACCAGGAAGGCTGTAAGGGATCCTCAGCCTGCCCTCCTCTTTGGTGAGAATTTAACCTTTTTTTCTGAGGGTAATTACAGTTATCCTTTAGGCCTTGTACACATGAGGAGAACATTTTTTTAGAAGCATCTTTTGATGCTGTTCACATCACATTCCTTGACATCTACTTTATTTGATGGTGGAAAAGTAATTTATCAGTAATTTTGCATGACTTAATATGTTGTGTGTACATAGATTTACATGCTTAGTCCACTGCATTGTCTTTTCTTCCTGTTGTTGCGATACGTCCCTTGTCCATGGTGCTGAGTTGAATCCCCTGTCCGTGGCACACAGTATTATGCTCTGTATCTGGTTCTCCATGTTATGCACTATCCATGGTGCTGAGTATTATCCTCTATCCATGGTGCTGAGTAGAATCCCCTGTCCGTGGCACACAGTACATTCCTGGCCAAAAGTTCTGAGACTGTCTATGAGTTTTCACAAAGTTTGCTGCTAAACTGCTTTTAGATCTTTGTTTCAGTTGTTTATGTGATGTACTGAAATATAATTATAAGCACTTCATACGTTTCAAAGGCTTTTATTGACAAATACATAAGATGTATGCAAAGAGTCCGTATTTGCAGTGTTGGCCCTTCCTTTTCAGGACCTCTGCAATTCGACTGGGCATGCTCTCAATTAACTTCGGGGCCAAATCCTGACTGATATCAACCCATTCTTTCATAGTCACTTTGAGTTTCTCAGAATTAGTTGGTTTTTGTTTGTCCGCCCGCCTCTTGAGGAATGACCACAAGTTCTCAATGGGATTAAGATCTGGGGAGTTTCCAAGCCGGGGACCCAAAATTTCAACGTTTTGGTCCCCGAGCCACTTAGTTATCACTTTTGCCTTATGACACGGTGCTCCATCGTGCTGGAAAATGCATTGTTCTTCACCAAACTGTTGTTGGAAGAAGTTGCTGTTTGAGGGTGTTTTGGTACCATTCTTTATTCATGGCTGTGTTTTTTGTCAAAATTCTGAGTGAGGCCACTCCCTTGGATGAGAAGCAACCCCACACATGAATGGTCTCAGGATGCTTTACTGTTGGCATGACACAGGACTGATGGTAGTGCTCACCTTTTCTTCTCCTGACAAGCCTTTTTCCAGATGCCCCAAACAGTTGGAAAGGGGCTTCATCTGAGAATATGACTTTGCCCCAGTCCTCAGCATTCCATTCACCATACTTTCTGCAGAAGATCAATCTGTCCCTGATGTTTTTTTGGGAGAGAAGTGGCTTCTTTGCTGCCCTTCTTGACACCAGGCCATCTTCCAAAAGTCTTCACCTCACTGCGTGCAGATGCGCTCACACCTGCCTGCTGCCATTCCTGAGCAACCTCTGCACTGGTTGCATTTCGATCCTGCAGCTGAATCCTCTTTAGGAGACGATCCTGGAGCTTGTTGGACTTTCTTGGACGACCTGAAGCCTTCTTAACAAGAATTGAACCTCTTTCCTTGAAGTTCTTGATGAGCCTATAAATTGTTGATTTAGGTGCAATCTTAGTAGCCACACTATCCTTGCCTGTGAAACCATTTTTATGCAACGCAATGGTGGCTGCATGCGTTTCTTTGCTGGTCACCATGGTTAACAATGGAAGATCAATGATTTCAAGCATCACCCTCCTTTTAACATGTCAAGTCTGTCATTCTAACCCAATCAGCCTGACATATGATCTCCAGCCTTGTGCTTGTCAACATTCTCACCTGAGTTAACAAAACGATTACTGAAATGATCTCAGCAGGTCCTTTAATGACAGCAATGAAATGCAGTGGAAAGGGTTTTTTGGGATTCAGTTAATCTTCATGGCAAAGAAGGACTATGGAATTCATCTGAACACTCTTCATAACATTCTAGAGTATATGCAAATTGCTATTATAAAAACTTAACACCAACTTTTCTAATTTCTCATATTTTTGACAGTCTCAATACTTTTGGCCAGGACTGTATTATGCTCTGTATCTGGTCATGTTATGCACTATCCATGGTGCTGAGTATTATCTTCTATTCATGGTGCTGAGTAGAATCCCCTGTCCGTGGCACACAGTACTATGCTCTGTATCTAGTTCTTCATGTTATCCTCTGTCCATGGTACTGAATAATATCCCATGTCCATGGTGCTGAATAATATCCCATGTCCATGGTGCTGAATAATATCCCATGTCCATGGTACTGACTATTATCCCCAGTCCATGGTGCTGAGTATTATCCCCTATCCATGGTGCTGAATAATATCCCATGTCCATGGTGCTAAATAATATCCCATGTCCATGGTACTGAGTATTATCCCCAGTCCATGGTGCTGAGTATTATCCCCTGTCCATGGTGCTGAGTTCTATCCTCTATCCATGGTGCTGAATAATATCCCATGTCCATGGTACTGAATAATATCCCATGTCCATTGTACTGAGTATTATCCCAAGTCCATGGTGCTGAGTATTATGCCCTGTCCATGGTGCTGAATAATATCCCATGTCCATGGTACTGAGTATTATCCCATGTCCATGGTACTGAGTATTATCCCATGTCCATGGTGCTGAGTATTATCCCCTATCCATGGTGCTGAGCATGATCCCCTGTCCGTGGTGCTAAGTATTATCCCCTATCTATGGTGCTGAGTATTATCCCCTGTCCATGGTGCTGAGTATTATCCTCTATCCATGGTGCTGAGCATGATCCCCTGTCCATGGTGCTGAGTATTATCCCCTATCCATGGTGCTGAATAATATCCCATGTCCATGGTACTGAGTATTATCCCCTGTCCATGAGGCTGAATAATATCCCATGTCCATGGTAATTAGTATTATCCCATGTCCATGGTAATTAGTATTATCCCATGTCCATGGTACTGAGTATTATCCCATGTCCATGGTACTGAGTATTATCCCATGTCCATGGTGCTGAGTATTATCCCCAGTCCATGGTGCTGAGTATTATCCTATGTCCATGGTGCTGAGTATTATCCCATGTCCATGGTGCTGAGTATTATCCTCTATCCATGGTGCTGCGTATTATCCCCTATCCATGGTGCTGCGTATTATCCCCAGTCCATGGTGCTGAGTATTATCCCCAGTCCATGGTGCTGAGTATTATCCTCTATCCATGGTGCTGAGTATTATCCCCTGTCCATGGTGCTGCGTATTATCCACAGTCCATGATGCTGAGTATTATCCCATGTCCATGGTACTGAGTATTATCCTCTATCCATGGTGCTGAGTATTATCCTCTATCCATGGTGCTGCGTATTATCCTCTATCCATGGTGCTGAGTATTATCCCCTATCCATGGTGCTGCGTATTATCCCCTATCCATGGTGCTGAGTATTATCCCCAGTCCATGGTGCTGAGTATTATCCTCTATCCATGGTACTGAGTATTATCCTCTATCCATGGTACTGAGTATTATCCTCTATCCATGGTGCTGAGTATTATCCTCTATCCATGGTGCTGAGTATTATCCCCTATCCATGGTGCTGCGTATTATCCCCAGTCCATGGTGCTGAGTATTATCCCCTGTCCATGGTGCTGAGTATTATCCTCTATCCATGGTGCTGAGTATTATCCTCTATCCATGGTGCTGAGTATTATCTTCTATCCATGGTGCTGAGTATTATCTTCTATCCATGGTGCTGAGTATTATCTTCTATCCATGGTGCTGAGTATTATCTTCTATCCATGGTGCTGAGTATTATCCTCTATCCATGGTGCTGAGTATTATCTTCTATCCATGGTGCTGAGTATTATCCTCTATCCATGGTGCTGAGCATGATCCCCTGTCCATGGTGCTGAGTATTATCCTCTGTCCATGGTGCTGAGCATGATCCCCTGTCCATGGTGCTGAGTATTATCCCCTGTCCATGGTGCTGAGCATGATCCCCTGTCCTATGCCTGGCTATACTGGGAGCACCTATGCCTGGCTATACTGGGAGCACCTATGCCTGGCTATACTGGGAGCACCTATGCCTGGCTATACTGGGAGCACCTATGCCTGGCTATACTGGGAGCACCTATGCCTGGCTGTACTGAGAGCTCCTATGCCTGGCTATACTGGGAGCACCTATGCCTGGCTGTACTGAGAGCTCCTACGCCTGGCTATACTGGGAGAACCTATGCCTGGCTATACTGGGAGCACCTATGCCTGGCTATACTGAGAGCTCCTATGCTGAGTATTATCCCCTATCCATGGTGCTGAATAATATCCCATGTCCATGGTGCTGAATAATATCCCATGTCCATGGTACTGAGTATTATCCCCAGTCCATGGTGCTGAGTATTATCCCCTGTCCATGGTGCTGAGTTCTATCCTCTATCCATGGTGCTGAATAATATCCCATGTCCATGGTACTGAATAATATCCCATGTCCATGGTACTGAGTATTATCCCCAGTCCATGGTGCTGAGTATTATCCCCTGTCCATGGTGCTGAATAATATCCCATGTCCATGGTACTGAGTATTATCCCATGTCCATGGTACTGAGTATTATCCCATGTCCATGGTGCTGAGTATTATCCCCTATCCATGGTGCTGAGCATGATCCCCTGTCCATGGTGCTGAGTATTATCCCCTATCTATGGTGCTGAGTATTATCCCCTGTCCATGGTGCTGAGTATTATCCTCTATCCATGGTGCTGAGCATGATCCCCTGTCCATGGTGCTGAGTATTATCCCCTATCTATGGTGCTGAATAATATCCCATGTCCATGGTACTGAGTATTATCCCCTGTCCATGGTGCTGAATAATATCCCATGTCCATGGTAATGAGTATTATCCCATGTCCATGGTACTGAGTATTATCCCATGTCCATGGTACTGAGTATTATCCCATGTCCATGGTGCTGAGTATTATCCCCAGTCCATGGTGCTGAGTATTATCCCATGTCCATGGTGCTGAGTATTATCCCATGTCCATGGTGCTGAGTATTATCCTCTATCCATGGTGCTGCGTATTATCCCCTATCCATGGTGCTGCGTATTATCCCCAGTCCATGGTGCTGAGTATTATCCCCAGTCCATGGTGCTGAGTATTATCCTCTATCCATGGTGCTGAGTATTATCCCCTGTCCATGGTGCTGCGTATTATCCACAGTCCATGGTGCTGAGTATTATCCCATGTCCATGGTACTGAGTATTATCCTCTATCCATGGTGCTGAGTATTATCCTCTATCCATGGTGCTGCGTATTATCCTCTATCCATGGTGCTGAGTATTATCCCCTATCCATGGTGCTGTGTATTATCCCCTATCCATGGTGCTGCGTATTATCCCCAGTCCATGGTGCTGAGTATTATCCTCTATCCATGGTACTGAGTATTATCCTCTATCCATGGTGCTGAGTATTATCCTCTATCCATAGTGCTGCGTATTATCCCCTATCCATGGTGCTGCGTATTATCCCCAGTCCATGGTGCTGAGTATTATCCCCTGTCCATGGTGCTGAGTATTATCCTCTATCCATGGTGCTGAGTATTATCCTCTATCCATGGTGCTGAGTATTATCTTCTATCCATGGTGCTGAGTATTATCTTCTATCCATGGTGCTGAGTATTATCTTCTATCCATGGTGCTGAGTATTATCTTCTATCCATGGTGCTGAGTATTATCCTCTATCCATGATGCTGAGTATTATCTTCTATCCATGGTGCTGAGTATTATCCTCTATCCATGGTGCTGAGCATGATCCCCTGTCCATGGTGCTGAGTATTATCCCCTGTCCATGGTGCTGAGCATGATCCCCTGTCCTATGCCTGGCTATACTGGGAGCACCTATGCCTGGCTATACTGGGAGCACCTATGCCTGGCTATACTGGGAGCACCTATGCCTGGCTGTACTGAGAGCTCCTATGCCTGGCTATACTGGGAGCACCTATGCCTGGCTGTACTGAGAGCTCCTACGCCTGGCTATACTGGGAGAACCTATGCCTGGCTATACTGGGAGCACCTATGCCTGGCTATACTGAGAGCTCCTATGCCTGCCTATAGTGAGAGCTCCTATGCCTGGCTATACTGAGAGCTCCTATGCCTGGCTATACTGGGAGCACCTATGCCTGGCTATACTGAGAGCTCCTATGCCTGGCTGTACTGAGAACACCTATGCCTGGCTATACTGAGAGCACCTATGCCTGGCTATACTGAGAGCACCTATGCCTGGCTATACTGGGAGAACCTATGCCTGGCTATACTGGGAGCACCTATGCCTGGCTATACTGAGAGCTCCTATGCCTAGCTATACTGAGAGCTCCTATGCCTGGCTATTCTGGGAGAACCTATGCCTGGCTATACTGAGAGCACCTATGCCTGGCTATACTGGGAGAACCTATGCCTGGCTATACTGAGAGCTCCTATGCCTGGCTATTCTGGGAGAACCTATGCCTGGCTATACTGAGAGCACCTATGCCTGTCTATACTGGGAGCACCTATGCCTGGCTATACTGAGAGCTCCTATGCCTGGCTATACTGAGAGCTCCTATGCCTGGCTATTCTGGGAGAACCTATGCCTGGCTATACTGAGAGCACCTATGCCTGGCTATACTGGGAGAACCTATGCCTGGCTATACTGAGAGCTCCTATGCCTGGCTATTCTGGGAGAACCTATGCCTGGCTATACTGAGAGCACCTATGCCTGGCTATACTGGGAGCACCTATGCCTGGCTATACTGAGAGCTCCTATGCCTGGCTTTTCTGGGAGAACCTATGCCTGGCTATACTGAGAGCACCTATGCCTGGCTATACTGGCAGAACCTATGCCTGGCTATACTGAGAGCTCCTATGCCTGGCTATACTGGGAGAACCGATGCCTGGCTATACTGAGAGCTCCTATGCCTGGCTATACTGAGAGCTCCTATGCCTGGCTATACTGAGAGCTCCTATGCCTGGCTATACTGGGGGGCACCTATGCCTGGCTATACTGAGAGCTCCATTGCCTGGCTATACTGAGGGCTCCTATGCCTGGCTATACTGAGAGCTCCTATGCCTGGCTATACTGGGGGGTACCTATGCCTGGCTATACTGAGAGCTCCTATGCCTGGCTATACTGAGAGCTCCTATGCCTGCCTATACTGAGAGCTCCTATGCCTGGCTATACTGAGAGCTCCTATGCCTGGCTATACTGAGAGCTCCTATGCCTGCCTATACTGAGAGCTCCTATGCCTGCCTATACTGGGAGCACCTGCCTGGCTATACTGAGAGCACCTATGCCTAGCTACCTATACTGGGAGCACCTATGCCTAGCTACCTATAGTGAGGGGACCTATACCTGGCTTACCGATACTGAGGACACCTATACCTGGCCAACCTATACTGAAGGCACCCATACCTGTGTCTGTGTGTCTGGCCACCCTGGGTGCTATTTAGCCCAGAAATTGCCCTGACATTCTCCAACATGGCATTTCTTCTTAGATGTAAATGTATTTGCTATTATCAGATTGCGTATTTTTACAAACTTCCATAAAATAGTGTGATGGTAAGAGCTAGGAAGTGTGCACCTCTCTTTTGCTTCCTCCCATTCTACAGACAACAATATCCCCACATGATTTAAGCAGTGGAGGGCTGTAACACAGACACGTCTTCTCTTTTTGCCGTCCGGTCCGGTATTGGTTTGTGACACTGTAACCAGCTGTTTGGGGAAATTGAATTCATCATTATTAAGTGCAGAAAAAGCTGTTTTCTGTGGGTAGATAAAAACTGGCTGTCTCTGGTGAGGGAGACACAAAAGAAAGGCGCGCAGCAGCAGCTGGGGAGAGATTGGATGAGAGATTGTCGAGAGATGATCTGTCACGATGGATCTTTGTCAACCTCTTTCCTCTCATCGTATTCTCCCCCCCCCCTCCCCCTCAGGTGCTGCAGTGTGCGCCAGCATGTCACAGTGAACAGCATGGCTTGTTTGACACACACCGTTACCTTAAAGAGAACCTCTCTAGACCATACATGTCAAACTCCAGCCCTTGGGCCAAACTTGGCCCTCAGAGCCACTCAATTTGGCCCCCACGTGGTTTTCCTACTTTGCATTATGTTTGGCCCACTCTAGACCACCAGGGAAGCTATATTGGAGGTGAAGCCCTAGAACACCAGGGAAGGCATTTGGGGGAGGTAGGGGAAAGCACTGAACACTAGGAAACTGTATAGGAGAGGGAGGAGGACCACTAGACACCAGGGAACTGTATAGGGGAGGGAGGACCACTAGACACCGGGGAACTGTACAGGCGTTATAGAGGGACCATTGGACACCTGTAAACTTTATAAGGGAGGGAGGTGGCCATTAGACATTAAAGAGAACCAGAGATGA
The DNA here is from genome assembly GCF_040937935.1 of Hyperolius riggenbachi. Taxonomy (NCBI): domain Eukaryota; kingdom Metazoa; phylum Chordata; class Amphibia; order Anura; family Hyperoliidae; genus Hyperolius; species Hyperolius riggenbachi. The sequence continues at coordinate 25,021,080 of NC_090650.1, read as the reverse complement.
AGCACCCTCATGTATTTTACCATATAAATCAATGGGAACAGGACAGTAAACATCTACTCTGCTCTTTGTTTCACTGCTCAGTCTTCTTGTTATCAGCTCTGATAAAACCTCCGACTGAGCATTCAGTTTAGCTTAGCTCAGGAATCATTATAGCTGAGTCAGTCTTCTGTGATGTCTTTTCAAGCCTAAGCCTGCCCCCTTGTGGCTCTGCTTTCCTGCTACGAGGATACATATCAGGAAAGCAGAGCCACAAGGGCTTGGGCTTGAAAAGACATCACAGAAGACTGATTCAGCTATAATCATTACGGCAAAGCTAGACTGAATGCTCAGTCGGAGATTTTATCAGGGCTGATAGCAAGAAGACTGAGCAGTGAAAAATGAAACAAAGAGCAGAGTAGGTGTTTACTGTCATGTTCCCATTGATATATATTGTAAAATACATGAGGGTGCTTTATCTCTGGTCCTTTTTAACCACTTCGGGACCACAGTCTTTTCGCCCCTTAAGGACCAGAGCCTTTTTCTCCATTCAGACCACTGCAGCTTTCACGGTTTATTGCTCGGTCATACAACCTACCACCTAAATGAATTTTACCTCCTTTTCTTGTCACTAATACAGCTTTCTTTTGATGCTATTTGATTGCTGCTGCGAGTTTTACTTTTTATTATATTCATCAAAAAAGACATGAATTTTGTCAAAAAAATGACTTTTTTAACTTTCTGTGCTGACATTTTTCAAATAAAGTAAAATTTCCTATACATTTGAGCGCGAAAGTTATTCTGCTACATGTCTTTGATAAAAAAAAAAACATTCAGTGTATATTTATTGGATTGGGTAAAAGTTATAGCGTTTACAAACTATGGTGCCAAAAGTGAATTTTCCCATTTTCAAGCATCTCTGACTTTTCTGCGCACCTGTCATGTTTCATGAGGGGCTAAAATTCCAGGATAGTACAAATACCCCCCAAATGACCCCATTTTGGAAAGAAGACATCCCAAAGTATTCAGTGAGAGGCATGGTGAGTTCATAGAAGATTTTATTTTTTGTCACAAGTTAGCGGAAAATGACAGTTTGTGACAAAAAAAAAAAAAAAAAAAAGTTTCCATTTCTTCTAACTTGCGACAAAAAAAAATGAAATCTGCCACGGACTCACTATGCTCCTCTCTGAATACCTTGAAGTGTCTACTTTCCAGAATGGGGTCATTTGTGGGGTGTGTTTACTGTCCTGGCATTTGGGGGGTGCCTAATTGTAAGCACCCCTGTAAAGCCTAAAGATGCTCATTGGACTTTGGGCCCCTTAGCGCAGTTAGGCCGCAAAAAAGTGCCACACATGTGGTATTGCCGTACTCAGGAAAAGTAGTATAATGTGTTTTGGGGTGTATTTTTACACATACACATGCTGGGTGGGAGAAATATCTCCGTAAATGACAATTTTTTTATTTTTTTTACACACAATTGTCTATTTATAGAGATATTTCTCCCACTCAGCATGGGTATGTGGAAAAATACACCCCAAAACACATTATACTACTTCTCCTGAGTACGGCGATACCACATGTGTGGCACTTTTTTGCACCCTAACTGCGCTAAGGGGCCCAAAGTCCAATGAGTACCTTTAGGATTTCACAGGTCATTTTGAGAAATTTCGTTTCAAGACTACTCCTCACGGTTTAGGGCCCCTAAAATGCCAGGACAGTATAGGAACCCCACAAATTACCCCATTTTAGAAAGAAGACACCCCAAGGTATTCCGTTAGATGTATGGTGAGTTCATAGAAGATTTTTTTTTTTTGTCACAAGTTAGCGGAAATTGATTGTAATTGTTTTTTTTCACAAAGTGTCATTTTCCGCTAACTTGTGACAAAAAATAAAATCTTCTATGAACTCGCCATTCTCCTAACGGAATACCTTGGGGTGTCTTCTTTCTAAAATGGAGTCATTTGTGGGGTTCCTATACTGCCCTGGCATTTTAGGGGCCCTAAACCGTGAGGAGTAGTCTTGAAACCAAATGTGGCAAAATGACCTGTGAAATCCTAAAGGTACTCATTGGACTTTGGGCCCCTTAGCGCACTTAGGGTGCAAAAAAGTGCCACACATGTGGTACCGCCGTACTCAGGAGAAGTAGTATAATGTGTTTTGGGGTGTATTTTTACACATACCCATGCTGGGTGGGAGAAATATCTCTGTAAATGACAATTATTTGATTTTTTTTACACACAATTGTCCATTTACAGAGAGATTTCTCCCACCCAGCATGGGTATGTATAAAAATACACCCCAAAACACATTATACTACTTCTTCTGAGTACGGCGATACCACATGTGTGACACTTTTTTGCAACCTAGGTGCGCTAAGGGGCCTAACGTCCTATTCACAGGTCATTTTGAGGCATTTGGATTCTAGACTACTCCTCACGGTTTAGGGCCCCTAAAATGCCAGGGCAGTATAGGAACCCCACAAGTGACCCCATTTTAGAAAGAAGACACCCCAAGGTATTCTGTTAGGAGTATGGTGAGTTCATAGAAGATTTTTTTTTTGTCACAAGTTAGCGGAAAATGACACTTTGTGAAAAAAAAAACAATACATATCAATTTCCGCCAACTTGTGACAAAAAATAAAATCTTCTATGAACTCATCATACACCTAAAAGAATACCTTGGGGTGTCTTCTTTCTAAAATGGGGTCACTTGTGGGGTTCCTATACTGCCCTGGCATTTTAGGGGCCCTAAACCGTGAGGAGTAGTCTTGAACCCAAATGTCTCAAAATGACCTGTGAAATCCTAAAGGTACTCATTGGACTTTGGGCCCCTTAGCACAGTTAGGCTGCAAAAAAGTGTCACACATGTGGTATCGCCGTACTCAGAAGAAGTAGTATAATGTGTTTTGTGGTGTATTTTTACATATAACCATGCTGGGTGGGAGAAATATCTCTGTAAATGACACATTTTTGATTTTTTTTACACACAATTGTCCATTTACAGAGAGATTTCTTCCACCCAGCATGGGTATGTGTAAAAATACACCACAAAACACATTATACTACTTCTCCTGAGTATGGCGATACCACATGTGTGACACTTTTTTGCAGCCTAGGTGCGCTAAGGGGCCCAACGTCCTATTCACAGGTCATTTTGAGGCATTTGTTTTCTAGACTACTCCTCACGGTTTAGGGCCCCTAAAATGCCAGGGCAGTATAGGAACCCCACAAGTGACCCCATTTTAGAAAGAAGACACCCCAAGGTATTCCGTTAGGGGTATGGTGAGTTCATAGAAGATTTTATTTTTTCTCACAAGTTAGTGAAAAATGACACTTTGTGAAAAAAACAATAACAATCCAATTTCCGCTAACTTTTGACAAAAAATAAAATATTCTATGAACTCATCATACACCTAACAGAATACCTTGGGGTGTCTTCTTTCTAAAATGGGGTCACTTGTGGGGTTCCTATACTGCCCTGGCATTTTACGGGCCCAAAACTGTGAGTAGTCTGGAAACCAAATTTCTCAAAATGACTGTTCAGGGGTATAAGCATCTGCAAATTTTGATGACAGGTGGTCTATGAGGGGGCAAATTTTGTGGAATCGGTCATAAGCAGGGTGGCCTCTTAGATGACAGGATGTATTGGGCCTGATCTGATGGATAGGAGTGCTAGGGGGGTGACAGGAGGTGATTGATGGGTGTCTCAGGGGGCGGTTAGAGGGGAAAATAGATGCAATCAATGCACTAGGGAGGTGATCGGAAGGGGGTCTGAGGGGGATCTGAGGGTTTGGCCGAGTGATCAGGAGCCCACACGGGGCAAATTAGGGCCTGATCTGATGGGTAGGTGTGCTAGGGGGTGACAGGAGGTGATTGATGGGTGTCTCAAGGTGTGATTAGAGGGGGGAAATAGATGCAAGCAATGCACTGGCGAGGTGATCAGGGCTGGGGTCTGAGGGCGTTCTGAGGTGTGGGCGGGTGATTGGGTGCCCGCAAGGGGCAGATTAGGGTCTAATCTGATGGGTAACAGTGACAGGTGGTGATAGGGGGTGATTGATGGGTAATTAGTGGGTGTTTAGAGGAGAGAATAGATGTAAACAATGGATTTGGGAGGTGATCTGATGTCGGATCTGCGGGCGATCTATTGGTGTGGGTGGGTGATCAGATTGCCCGCAAGGGGCAGGTTAGGGGCTGATTGATGGGTGGCAGTGACAGGGGGTGATTGATGGGTGGCAGTGACAGGGGGTGATTGATGGGTGATTGACAGGTAATCAGTGGGTTATTACAGGGGAGAACAGATGTAAATATTGCACGGGCGAATTGATAAGGGGGGGGTCTGAGGGCAATTGAGCGTGTGGGCAGGTGATTGGGTGCCCGCAAGGGGCAGATTAGGGTCTAATCTGATGGGTAACAGTGACAGGTGGTGATAGGGGGTGATTGATGGGTAATTAGTGGGTGTTTAGAGGAGAGAATAGATGTAAACAATGGATTTGGGAGGTGATCTGATGTCGGATCTGCGGGCGATCTATTGGTGTGGGGGGGTGATCAGATTGCCCGCAAGGGGCAGGTTAGGGGCTGATTGATGGGTGGCAGTGACAGGGGGTGATTGATGGGTGGCAGTGACAGGGGGTGATTGATGGGTGATTGACAGGTAATCAGTGGGTTATTACAGGGGAGAACAGATGTAAATATTGCACGGGCGAATTGATAAGGGGGGGGTCTGAGGGCAATCTGAGCGTGTGGGCAGGTGATTGGGTGCCCGCAAGGGGCAGATTAGGGTCTAATCTGATGGGTAACAGTGACAGGTGGTGATAGGGGGTGATTGATGGGTAATTAGTGGGTGTTTAGAGGAGAGAATAGATGTAAACAATGGATTTGGGAGGTGATCTGATGTCGGATCTGCGGGCGATCTATTGGTGTGGGGGGGTGATCAGATTGCCCGCAAGGGGCAGATCAGGGGCTGATTGATGGGTGGCAGTGACAGGGGGTGATTGACGGGTGATTGACAGGTGATTGACAGGTGATTGACAGGTGATTGACAGGTGATCAGGGGGGATAGATGCATACAGTACACGGGGGGGGGGGTCTGGGGGGGGTCTGGGGAGAATCTGAGGGGTGGGGGGGTGATCAGGAGGGAGTAGGGGGCAGATTAGGGACTTAAAAAAAAAATAGCGTTGACAGATAGTGACAGGGAGTGATTGATGGGTGATTAGGAGGGTGACTGGGTGCAAACAGTGGTCTGGGGGGTGGGCAGGGGGGGGTCTGAGGGGTGCTGTGGGCGATCAGGGGGCAGGGGGGGGGGAAATCAGTGTGCTTGGGTGCAGACTAGGGTGGCTGCAGCCTGCCCTGGTGGTCCCTCGGACACTGTGACCACCAGGGCAGGAGGCAGCCAGTATAATAGGCTTTGTATACATTACAAAGCCTATTATACACTGTTGCAGCGGCGATCCGGATGCCAGTAACCCGCCGGCGCTTCCGAACGGCCGGCGGGTTACGGCGAACGGGGGGCGGAGCCAGTCCCCGGCGGCTGATCGCGTCACGAATGACGCGATCGCCGCATAGCCACTCCCGCAGCCGCCCCCGCCGATGGGCGTATTGCGGTCGTTTGGGACCGGTCTTTGCCGCCGCCCATCGGCTGGGGGCGGTCGGCAAGTGGTTAAGGTTGACCCACAACTAGGTCCTAGTTTTCAATTTCGGCCCACTTTGTATTTGAGTTCGACACCCCTGCTAGAGACCAAGGTTTCCCAACCCTGTCCTCAAGTACTACCAACAGTGTATGTATTGTGGCAATCCACTGAGGTAGATAATCAGCTCTGCTGAGACACTAATTGCCCCACCAGTGAATGGTTGTGGTTTTCCATACCGTATTTTGGTTCCTGGACGTAGAAACTACGTCCAGGAACCATGCGCGCTACCGTGCGCTCCCGCGGCCGATCGCGCGCGTGCACGCGCACTCCCGGACGCGGATTCAGTAGCCACGGAATCAATGTATCGGGCTATGGTGCCCGATCACTGATTCCTCTCCCCCGCTGAAAAAGCGACAGCTTCTCTCGGAAGCTGTGCTTTTTCTGGCCGTTGCCCCCCCCTGCGTCACTCTAAGCGTGTGGTACCCTTAGAGTGACGTCATGTAAACAAACTCATGGCCGCCATCTTGTGGCCAACAAGTAAAACTACAACTAAAAGTAAAAAAAAATTAAAAACAACACACAATTACATTATAAAACTATAGTTTACATCCCACCCTCCCAAAAATACCCAAATAAAATGTTTAATATAAAAAAAAAAAAACATTACAATAATAAAAAAACAAAACATGTAAATATTTACCTAAGGGTCTAAACTTTTTAAATATCAATGTAAATATGAAATATTTCTATATTTTTTTTATTTTAAACTTGTAAATAGTGATAGATGCAAAACGGAAAAAATGCACCTTTATTTCCAAATAAAATATTGTCGCCATACATTGTGATAGGGACATAATTTTAACGGTGTAATAACCGGGACATATGGGCAAATACAATACGTGAGTTTTAATTATGGAGGCATGTATTATTTTAAAACTATAATGGCTGAAAACTGAGAAATAATGATTTTTTCCGTTTTTTCTTATTCTTCCTGTTAAAATGCATTTACAGTAAAGTGGCTCTTAGCAAAATGTACCCCCCAAAGAAAGCCTAATTGGTGGCGAAAAAAACAAGACATAGATCAGTTCATTGTGATAAGTAGTGATAAAGTTATAGGCTAATGAATGGGAGGTGAACATTTCTCAAGTGAAAACGACGGAACGTGAATGGGTTAAGGCATACACTGTTGGTGGTACATGCAGACATGGTTTTGAAGCCCTGCTCTAGACAGCACTGTCGACATTATTGCAGACAATAGGAGGCATCCTAAGTGGAATTTGCATGCAAATTTTTACATGCAGAAAAAAACTTTCATGCGCTTTTTTTCATGCGCTAGGGCTCTGCCTGGCAAAACATCAACATGTGACAACTTTGTCTCCTTACTTCCTATGCAGAGCAAATCGTATTTGAATTTACACACTGAAATGCACAAATTTGCATTTTGCATACTGAGACATTGGCAGGGCCAGATTTGTACTCTTTACCGCCCAAGGCCACTGTCACCACCAGCTGCCCCCTTCAATATAGGGAGCCACATGACCCCTCCCCCTTCCCTCCAGTATAGGTAGCCAGATGACCCCTTCCCTCTAGTATAGGTAGCCTAATGACCCCACCAGTATAGGTAGCCAGATGACCCCTCCCCCTTTCCTTCCAGTATAGGTAGCCAGATGACCCCTCCCCCTTTCCCTCCAGTATAGGTAGCCAGATAATCCCTTCCTCTAGTATAGGTAGCCTGATGACCCCCCAGTATAGGTAACCAGATGACCTGTCCCCCCATTCCTCCAGTATAGGTAGCCAGATAATCCCTTCCTCTAGTATAGGTAGCCTGATGACCCCACCAGTATAGGTAACCAGATGACCTGTCCCCCCATTCCTCCAGTATAGGTAGCCAGATAATCCCTTCCTCTAGTATAGGTAGCCTGATGACCCCCCAGTATAGGTAACCAGATGACCTGTCCCCCCATTCCTCCAGTATAGGTAGCCAGATGACTCCGTTAATCCCTCCTTTTCCCACCCCATCCTTTCAGGACAGGTAGCCAGCTCGCCTTCACACCACAGCAGCCATCAGTGTCACTCATTTCTTCACTCCTCTCCAGTGCAGAAGCTTCCTCTTTCTTTCCGTCTCCAATGCTGCCCCAGTCCATAGCCGTCTGCCACAATGCAAACGTGCACAGAGAGCAGGGTGGCTGCTGCACAGGCGGCTAGCAGCAGAGTATAGCGGTCAGGCCTGATCTCCCTGCCTTGCAGCATTTGCAAGCTTGCAAATGCTGCACCAGTTTAGCCTGCTGCTTTGGTGCCCTTGCTCCTGTGGTGCCCTAGGCCATGGCCTAGGGGGCCTTCTCCTAAATCCAGCCCTGGACATTGGGAATCATTACCGAACTGAAAAAAAAGCAGCAGCGGTTTTCCCCATTGCAAAACCGAAAGAAATTGAAATGTAATTTAAATGAGCCCATGCTTGTTCATTAAAGCAAACCAGTGACTTTTAAAAATGGGGGTGAGAAATACAAGCAGGGTCCCAAGTGCAGACACTGCCTGGGACCACCACCCACAGACTACACCCCAAGAGGGGAGCAGAGCAGGGAGAGCAGCATTTGGTAGGGTCGGGCGGTGTGGGGGGACCCTGCGGCAAGTGCCCCCTTTGCCTGTATGGCAGCGCCAGCCCTGTACCTAGGAGTAAACTTTTGAGAAAAAGTGAATTGAATAAGGGCCAATGTTCAGTAAAATCGTTTGTTCTCCTCTTTATCGCATGTGGTAACGCTCGGTGGATTGAAGCACGTTGTGTTTTCTGCCTGTGGAGGGCGCTGTGGGGTCAGGGAATAAGGCAGCAGGGTGCACATAATCCGGGCCTGTGGTGACTCATAATCAGCTCAGGTCATTGTGAAGAAGGGCCACAGATAATTATAGCTTAATAATAACATGAGTCACCTACTTATAGATACACAAGAGCCACTCACAGCCCTCTCCAGTCACTCTGCAGCAGGGAGATGTATACCATGTGTTACCTGAGCAGGGGTCACCACAGCCCTCTCCACCACAGCCCTCTCCAGTTACTCTGCAGCAGGGAGATGTATACCATGTGTTACCTGAGCAGGGGTCACCACAGCCCTCTCCACCACAGCTCTCTCCAGTCACTCTGCAGCAGGGGAGATGTATATCATGTGTTACCTGAGCAGGGTCACCACAGCCCTCTCCAGTCACTCTGCAGCAGGGGAGATGTATACCATGTGTTACCTGACCAGGGGTCACCACAGCCCTCTCCAGTCACTCTGCAGCAGGGGAGATGTATACCATGTGTTACCTGAGCAGGGGTCACCACAGCACTCTCCACCACAGCCCTCTCCAGTCACTCTGTGCAGCAGGGGAGATGTATACCATGTGTTACCTGACCAGGGGTCACCACAGCCCTCTCCAGTCACTCTGCAGCAGGGGAGATGTATACCATGTGTTACCTGAGCAGGGGTCACCACACAGCACTCTCCACCACAGCCCTCTCCAGTCACTCTGCAGCAGGGGAGATGTATACCATGTGTTACCTGACCAGGGGTCACCACAGCCCTCTCCAGTCACTCTGCAGCAGGGGAGATGTATACCATGTGTTACCTGAGCAGGGGTCACCACAGCCCTCTTCACCACAGCCCTCTCCAGTCACTCTGTGCAGCAGGGGAGATGTATACCATGTGTTACCTGACCAGGGGTCACCACAGCCCTCTCCAGTCACTCTGCAGCAGGGGAGATGTATATCATGTGTTACCTGACCAGAGGTCACCACAGCACTCTCCACCACAGCCCTCTCCAGTCACTCTGCAGCAGGGAGCTGTATATCATGTGTTACCTGACCAGGGGTCACCATAGCACTCTCCACCACAGCCCTCTCCAGTCACTCTGCAGCAGGAAGATGTATACCATGTGTTACCTGACCAGGGGTCACCACAGCCCTCTCCAGTCACTCTGCAGCAGAGAGATGTATACCATGTGTTACCTGACCAGGGGTCACCACAGCACTCTCCACCACAGCCCTCTCCAGTCACTCTGCAGCAGGGAGATGTATACCATGTGTTACCTGACCAGGGGTCACCACAGCCCTCTCCAGTCACTCTGCAGCAGGGAGATGTATACCATGTGTTACCTGACCAGGGGTCACCACAGCACTCTCCACCACAGCCCTCTCCAGTCACTCTGCAGCAGGGAGATGTATATCATGTGTTACCTGACCAGTGGTCACCACAGCACTCTCCAGTCACTCTGCAGCAGGGGAGATGTATACCATGTGTTACCTGACCAGTGGTCACCACAGCACTCTCCACCACAGCCCTCTCCAGTCACTCTGCAGCAGGGAGATGTATACCATGTGTTACCTGACCAGGGGTCACCACAGCCCTCTCCACCACAGCCCTCTCCAGTCACTCTGCAGCAGAGGAGATGCATACCATGTGTTACCTGACCAGGGGTCACCACAGCCCTCTCCACCACAGCCCTCTCCAGTCACTCTGCAGCAAGGAGATGTATACCATGTGTTACCTGAGCAGGGGTCACCACAGCCCTCTCCACCACAGCCCTCTCCAGTCACTCTGCAGCAAGGAGATGTATACCATGTGTTACCTGACCAGAGGTCACCACAGCCCTCTCCACCACAGCCCTCTCCAGTCACTCTGTGCAGCAGGGAGATGTATACCATGTGTTACCTGACCAGGGGTCACCACAGCCCTCTCCAGTCACTCTGCAGCAGGGAGATGTATACCATGTGTTACCTGACCAGGGGTCACCACAGCCCTCTCCACCACAGCCCTCTCCAGTCACTCTGTGCAGCAGGGGAGATGTATACCATGTGTTACCTGACCAGGGGTCACCACAGCCCTCTCCAGTCACTCTGCAGCAGGGGAGATGTATATCATGTGTTACCTGACCAGGGGTCACCACAGCACTCTCCACCACAGCCCTCTCCAGTCACTCTGCAGCAGGGAGATGTATATCATGTGTTACCTGACCAGGGGTCACCATAGCACTCTCCACCACAGCCCTCTCCAGTCACTCTGCAGCAGGGAGATGTATACCATGTGTTACCTGACCAGGGGTCTCCACAGCCCTCTCCAGTCACTCTGCAGCAGGGAGATGTATACCATGTGTTACCTGACCAGGGGTCACCCCAGCACTCTCCACCACAGCCCTCTCCAGTCACTCTGCAGCAGGGGAGATGTATACCATGTGTTACCTGACCAGGGGTCACCACAGCCCTCTCCAGTCACTCTGCAGCAGGGGAGATGTATACCATGTGTTACCTGAGCAGGGGTCACCACAGCCCTCTTCACCACAGCCCTCTCCAGTCACTCTGTGCAGCAGGGGAGATGTATACCATGTGTTACCTGACCAGGGGTCACCACAGCCCTCTCCACCACAGCCCTCTCCAGTCACTCTGCAGCAGGAAGATGTATACCATGTGTTACCTGACCAGGGGTCACCACAGCCCTCTCCAGTCACTCTGCAGCAGGGAGATGTATACCATGTGTTACCTGACCAGGGGTCACCACAGCACTCTCCACCACAGCCCTCTCCAGTCACTCTGCAGCAGGGAGATGTATACCATGTGTTACCTGACCAGGGGTCACCACAGCCCTCTCCAGTCACTCTGCAGCAGGGAGAAGTATACCATGTGTTACCTGACCAGGGGTCACCACAGCACTCTCCACCACAGCCCTCTCCAGTCACTCTGCAGCAGGGAGATGTATATCATGTGTTACCTGACCAGTGGTCACCACAGCACTCTCCAGTCACTCTGCAGCAGGGGAGATGTATACCATGTGTTACCTGACCAGGGGTCACCACAGCACTCTCCACCACAGCCCTCTCCAGTCACTCTGCAGCAGGGAGATGTATACCATGTGTTACCTGACCAGAGGTCACCACAGCCCTCTCCACCACAGCCCTCTCCAGTCACTCTGTGCAGCAGGGAGATGTATACCATGTGTTACCTGACCAGGGGTCACCACAGCCCTCTCCAGTCACTCTGCAGCAGGGAGATGTATACCATGTGTTACCTGACCAGGGGTCACCACAGCCCTCTCCACCACAGCCCTCTCCAGTCACTCTGTGCAGCAGGGGAGATGTATACCATGTGTTACCTGACCAGGGGTCACCACAGCCCTCTCCAGTCACTCTGCAGCAGGGGAGATGTATATCATGTGTTACCTGACCAGGGGTCACCACAGCACTCTCCACCACAGCCCTCTCCAGTCACTCTGCAGCAGGGAGATGTATATCATGTGTTACCTGACCAGGGGTCACCATAGCACTCTCCACCACAGCCCTCTCCAGTCACTCTGCAGCAGGGAGATGTATACCATGTGTTACCTGACCAGGGGTCTCCACAGCCCTCTCCAGTCACTCTGCAGCAGGGAGATGTATACCATGTGTTACCTGACCAGGGGTCACCCCAGCACTCTCCACCACAGCCCTCTCCAGTCACTCTGCAGCAGGGAGATGTATATCATGTGTTACCTGACCAGTGGTCACCACAGCACTCTCCACCACAGCCCTCTCCAGTCACTCTGCAGCAGGGAAGATGTATACCATGTGTTACCTGACCAGGGGTCACCACAGCCCTCTCCACCACAGCCCTCTCCAGTCACTCTGCAGCAGGGGAGATGTATATCATGTGTTACCTGAGCAGGGGTCACCACAGCACTCTTCACCACAGCCCTCTCCAGTCACTCTGCAGCAGGGGAGATGTATACCATGTGTTACCTGAGCAGGGGTCACCACAGCCCTCTCCACCACAGCCCTCTCCAGTCACTCTGTGCAGCAGGGGAGATGTATATCATGTGTTACCTGACCAGGGGTCACCACAGCCCTCTCCAGTCACTCTGCAGCAGGGGAGATGTATACCATGTGTTACCTGAGCAGGGGTCACCACAGCACTCTCCACCACAGCCCTCTCCAGTCACTCTGTGCAGCAGGGGAGATGTATATCATGTGTTACCTGACCAGGGGTCACCACAGCCCTCTCCAGTCACTCTGCAGCAGGGGAGATGTATACCATGTGTTACCGGACCAGGGGTCACCACACAGCACTCTCCACCACAGCCCTCTCCAGTCACTCTGCAGCAGGGAGATGTATATCATGTGTTACCTGACCAGCGGTCACCACAGCCCTCTCCAGTCACTCTGCAGCAGGGAGATGTATACCATGTGTTACCTGGCCAGGGGTCACCACAGCACTCTCCACCACAGCCCTCTCCAGTCACTCTGCAGCAGGGAGATGTATATCATGTGTTACCTGACCAGGGGTCACCACAGCACTCTCCACCACAGCCCTCTCCAGTCACTCTGCAGCAGGGAGATGTATATCATGTGTTACCTGACCAGGGGTCACCACAGCACTCTCCACCACAGCCCTCTCCAGTCACTCTGCAGCAGGGGAGATGTATATAATGTGTTACCTGACCAGGGGTCACCACAGCCCTCTCCAGTCACTCTGCAGCAGGGAGATGTATACCATGTGTTACCTGACCAGGGGTCACCACAGCCCTCTCCACCACAGCCCTCTCCAGTCACTCTGCAGCAGGGAGATGTATACCATGTGTTACCTAAGCAGGGTTCACCACAGCATTCTCCACCACAGCCCTCTCCAGTCACTCTGCAGCTGGGAGATGTATACCATGTGCTACCTGACCAGCGGTCACCACAGCACTCTCCACCACAGCCCTCTCCAGTCACTCTGCAGCAGGGGAGATGTATATAATGTGTTACCTGACCAGGGGTCACCACAGCCCTATGCACCACAGCCCTCTCCACCACAGCCCTCTCCAGTCACTCTGTGCAGCAGGGGAGATGTATACCATGTGTTACCTGACCAGGAGTCACCACAGCACTCCACCACAGCCCTCTCAGTCTCCAGTCACTCTGCAGCAGGGGAGATGTATACCATGTGTTACCTGACCAGGGGTCACCACAGCCCTCTCCACCACAGCCCTCTCCAGTCACTCTGCAGCAGGGGAGATGTATATCATGTGTTACCTGACCAGGGGTCACCACAGCACTCTCCACCACAGCCCTCTCCAGTCACTCTGCAGCAGGGGAGATGTATACCATGTGTTACCTGACCAGGGGTCACCACAGCCCTCTCCACCACAGCCCTCTCCAGTCACTCTGCAGCAGGGGAGATGCATATCATGTGTTACCTGACCAGGGGTCACCACACAGCACTCTCCACCACAGCCCTCTCCAGTCACTCTGTGCAGCAGGGGAGATGTATACCATGTGTCACCTGACCAGGGGTCACCACAGCCCTCTCCACCACAGCCCTCTCCAGTCACTCTGCAGCAGGGAGATGTATACCATGTGTTACCTGAGCAGGGGTCACCACAGCCCTCTCCAGTCACTCTGCAGCAGGGAGATGTATACCATGTGTTACCTGACCAGGAGTCACCACAGCCCTCTCCACCACAGCCCTCTCCAGTCACTCTGCAGCAGGGGAGATGTATATCATGTGTTACCTGACCAGGGGTCACCCCAGCACTCTCCAGTCACTCTGCAGCAGGGGAGATGTATACCATGTGTTACCTGACCAGTGGTCACCACAGCACTCTCCACCACAGCCCTCTCCAGTCACTCTGCAGCAGGGAGATGTATACCATGTGTTACCTGACCAGGGGTCACCACAGCCCTCTCCACCACAGCCCTCTCCAGTCACTCTGCAGCAGAGGAGATGCATACCATGTGTTACCTGACCAGGGGTCACCACAGCCCTCTCCACCACAGCCCTCTCCAGTCACTCTGCAGCAAGGAGATGTATACCATGTGTTACCTGAGCAGGGGTCACCACAGCCCTCTCCACCACAGCCCTCTCCAGTCACTCTGCAGCAAGGAGATGTATACCATGTGTTACCTGACCAGGGGTCACCACAGCCCTCTCCAGTCACTCTGCAGCAGGGGAGATGCATATCATGTGTTACCTGACCAGGGGTCACCACACAGCACTCTCCACCACAGCCCTCTCCAGTCACTCTGTGCAGCAGGGGAGATGTATACCATGTGTCACCTGACCAGGGGTCACCACAGCCCTCTCCACCACAGCCCTCTCCAGTCACTCTGCAGCAGGGAGATGTATACCATGTGTTACCTGAGCAGGGGTCACCACAGCCCTCTCCAGTCACTCTGCAGCAGGGAGATGTATACCATGTGTTACCTGACCAGGAGTCACCACAGCCCTCTCCACCACAGCCCTCTCCAGTCACTCTGCAGCAGGGGAGATGTATATCATGTGTTACCTGACCAGGGGTCACCACAGCACTCTCCAGTCACTCTGCAGCAGGGGAGATGTATACCATGTGTTACCTGACCAGTGGTCACCACAGCACTCTCCACCACAGCCCTCTCCAGTCACTCTGCAGCAGGGAGATGTATACCATGTGTTACCTGACCAGGGGTCACCACAGCCCTCTCCACCACAGCCCTCTCCAGTCACTCTGCAGCAGAGGAGATGCATACCATGTGTTACCTGACCAGGGGTCACCACAGCACTCTCCACCACAGCCCTCTCTAGTCACTCTGCAGCAGGGGAGATGTATGCCATGTGTTACCTGACCAGGGGTCACCACAGCACTCTCCACCACAGCCCTCTCCAGTCACTCTGCAGCAAGGAGATGTATACCATGCGTTACCTGACCAGGGATCACCACAGCCCTCTCCACCACAGCCCTCTCCAGTCACTCTGCAGCAGGGAGATGTATACCATGTGTTACCTAAGCGGGGTCACCACAGACAGAGCATACAGGCACCATTGATTCTTTTTCTTTTTCTAGTTGTTTGGCCTGCAATGCAAAAACGGTTTCTCCCTCATTACCAGAGACAAATGTAATCCTAAAATCCCACAGTTTGGGGTGCTCTCCCGATCGCCCTCCCCGTGACCCTCTTCACTGGCTGTGGAGAGGCACGCGGACGCTTGCTGCTGTATTATGTGTATCATTATATCGGACCTGAACCCACAACTTCCTCTCTGCTCTACAAAATACACAACAGCATAATAACCTTTAAAGAGAAAAATGTCTTTGTTACAGCTGGTACAAATCCTGAAATAAATCTGCAGTGTGCCTACTTCCTGCTTTCATGGAAGCAGACATAGAGTTAACATCCTGTGTTTCCAAATTAGCTGCTCTGCCGAGGCAGTCAGCTGACACAGCTGAGAGATCGAATTATACTGGTGATTAGTGACAGATGAGGGGGAATTAGACAGGTTAGGCCAAACTCTCTAAATACAGTACATACAGGGTGATTTCCTTCTGTCCTGCGCAAGAGGACATACACGCCTCAATCTTCCTCGGCAGACTCGATCACAGTTAAATTCATAGGGCTACGCCTACGAGCTGCATTGAACATAATTTCGATAGATACGATGCAAAAGCCAATTTAAATAACAATGGGAATGGAAAGAAAATGTCGATCGATCAGATAGCCTCATCGATGGCCTCTTTAGAATTACCAGATTTAGAAAGAAGCAATCGTTTTTTTTTGTTTTTTGTGATCATCAGTGCTTTGATCTCTGCACCATAATTATCTTAACCTATTTTAGTTCCTGGACGTAGAAACTACGTCCTGGAACTATGCGCGCTACCGCGCGCTCCCGCGGCCGATCGCGTGCGTGCACGCGCACTCCCGGCCGCGGATTCGGTAGCCAGGGAATCAATGTATCGGGCTATGGTGCCCGATCACTGATTCCTCTCCCCCGCTGAAAAAGCGACAGCTTCTCTCGGAAGCTGCGCCTTTTCTGGCCGTTCCCTCCCCGATGCGTCACTCTAAGCGTGTGTTACGCTTAGAGTGACGTCATGTAAACAAACTCATGGCTGCCATCTTGTGGCCAAAAAGTAATACTACAACTACAATAAAAATAAATTAAAATTAACACACATTTACATTATAAATCTATTGTTTACCTCCCACCCTCCCAAAACTACCCAAATAAAATGTTTACTATAAAAAAACAAACATTACAATAAAAAAAACAAACAAACGTGTAAATATTTACCTAAGGGTCTAAACTTTTTAAATATCAATGTAAAGATGAAATATTTCTATATTTTTTTATTTTAAACTTGTAAATAGTGATAGATGCAAAACGTAAAAAATGCACCTTTATTTCCAAATAAAATATTGTCGCCATACATTGTGATAGGGACATAATTTTAACGGTGTAATAACCGGGACATATGGGCAAATACAATACGTGAGTTTTAATTATGGAGGCATGTATTATTTTAAAACTATAATGGCTGAAAACTGAGAAATAATGAATTTTTCCATTTTTTTTCGTATTCTTCCTGTTAAAATGTGTTTACAGTAAAGTGGCTCTTAGCAAAATGTACCCCCCAAAGAAAGCCTAATTGGTGGCGGAAAAAACAAGACATAGATCAGTTCATTGTGATAAGTAGTGATAAAGTTATAGGCTAATGAATGGGAGGTGAACATTTCTCAAGTGAAAACGACGGAACGCGAATGGGTTAAGGCATACACTGTGTGCACATCCATCACCCCCTAGTCACCACACCCCTCTGCAGGCCTCACTGGATGTATCTACGATACTTGATGCAAGACTGCTGACAGGTTTGATGTTTATTATTCAATACCATATGTCATCTGGCTGCGGACAGTGAATAAATGCAGTAACAGGACGGTGCCCGGTTTCTGCTTCTTTATGTTTTCAAAAACAAGACATAGATCAGTTCATTGTGATAAGTAGTGATAAAGTTATAGGCTAATGAATGGGAGGTGAACATTTCTCACGTGAAAACCACGGAACCTGAATGGGTTAAAGAAGGATGGAGGCTGCCTTATTTATTTCCTTTTAGGCAATACCAGTTGCTTGGCTGTCCTCCTGATCCTCTGCCTCTAATACTGTACTTGTTGCCCTAGCCCCTGAACAAGCATGCAGCAGAGGTGTTTCTGACATTATTGTCAAATCTGACAAGATTAGTTGCATGCTTGTTTCTCGTGTTATTCACACACTACTGCAGCCAAATAGATCAGCAGGACTGCCAGGCAACTGGTATTGTTTAAAAGGACTTACATATGTCATCCTCCATATTCTTCTCACTTCAGTTGTCCTTTAAAGAGGCCCTGTAGTGACATACAGTAGAATGCAGTAAATTATTCTGAACACCCACTTGGGTTAAATATCCTGGATTCAGCATCAGAATCACTTTCAATAGCTGTATATTGGTGTGTAGTCCTGCCCCCCACTGAGCTTTAGCCTAGGCTGAGTATTATCCATCACATCATGTGCTGTTTTTCGCTGTTCGGCAGTTGTAAACTGGGGTCCAGGCTTCCTGCAGCTCCTAATCCCCGGAACACATGAGGTACAATTCACAGATCGCACAGTTCAGGCCACGCCTTCCCCTCATGACTAGCAGTGATGTGGCCAGCGTCTGGGCACAGCGGGGTTCTGTAATTGGCGCGGTCAGGGAACCCGTTTATTCTGCCCTGCGGCGACAGACCACGTGTTTATCTTCAGGGAAGTGGCGTGCCGGCCGGGAACTGGACCGGATTAGGCATGAGAGCTGCATTGTTCTCCCCGGCGGCTTATCTGCGTTTTATGGGGGGAATATAAATGCGAAGCGACGGCGAAATCCCCCCCCCCCCCCCATTCATCTGTGGGGAAACTCACATCTGGCAGCAAGGAGGAGACATTAACTGTATCCCTGCCAGCCAGGGGGAGGGGCAGGAGGTCTGATGTATTTTGTGAATAAAGGATGGTATTACGGTAACAGGCAAGCCAGAGATTTCTGAACATGTTTTGTCTTCTGGGTTTATTTCTAATTCATCGATTGAGCTGTTAGATGGAATTGATCCGAAAGAGCAGCACTTCTCAGCACTGAATGCACCACACAGTGGCTGACTGTATTACAAACCCTCACACTGGCCCTATTGCTAATCCTCACACTGGCCCTATTGCTAATCCTCACTCTGGCCCTATTGCTAATCCTCACACTGGCCCTATTGCTAATCCTCACACTGGCCCTATTGCTAATCCTCACACTGGCCCTATTGCTAATCCTCACTCTGGCCCTATTGCTAATCCTCACACTGGCCCTATTGCTAATCCTCACACTGGCCCTATTGCTAATCCTCACTCTGGCCCTATTGCTAATCCTCACACTGGCCCTATTGCTAATCCTCACACTGGCCCTATTGCTAATCCTCACACTGGCCCTATTGCTAATCCTCACACTGGCCCTATTGCTAATCCTCACACTGGCCCTATTGCTCATCCTTACACTGGCCCTATTGCTCATCCTTACACTGGCCCTATTGCTAATCCTCACACTGGCCCTATTGCTAATCCTCACACTGGCCCTATTGCTAATCCTCACACTGGCCCTATTGCTAATCCTCACACTGGCCCTATTGCTAATCCTCACACTGGCCCTATTGCTATGCCTCACACTGGCCCTATTGCTCGTCCTCACACTGGCCCTATTTCTAATCCTTACACTGGCCCTATTGCTTATCCTCACACTGGCCCTATTGCTAATCCTCACACTGACCCTATTGCTAATCCTCACACTGGCCCTATTGCTAATCCTCACACTGGCCCTATTGCTAATCCTCACACTGGCCCTATTGCTAATCCTCACACTGGCCCTATTGCTAATCCTCACACTGGCCCTATTGCTAATCCTCACACTGGCCCTATTGCTATGCCTCACACTGGCCCTATTGCTCGTCCTCACACTGGCCCTATTTCTAATCCTTACACTGGCCCTATTGCTTATCCTCACACTGGCCCTATTGCTAATCCTCACACTGACCCTATTGCTCATCCTTACACTGGCCCTATTGCTCATCCTTACACTGGCCCTATTGCTAATCCTCACACTGGCCCTATTGCTAATCCTCACACTGGCCCTATTGCTAATCCTCACACTGGCCCTATTGCTAATCCTCACACTGGCCCTATTGCTAATCCTCACACTGGCCCTATTGCTAATCCTCACACTGGCCCTATTGCTAATCCTCACACTGGCCCTATTGCTAATCCTCACACTGGCCCCATTGCTAATCCTCACACTGGCCATATTGCTAATCCTCACACTGGCCCTATTGCTAATCCTCACACTGACCCTATTGATAATCCTCACACTGGCCCTATTGCTAATCCTCACACTGGCCCTATTGCTCATCCTTACACTGGCCCTATTGCTAATCCTCACACTGGCCCTATTGCTAATCCTCACACTGGCCCTATTGCTGATCCTCACACTGGTCCTATTGCTAATCCTCACACTGGCCCTATTGCTCGTCCTCACACTGGCCCTATTGCTAATCCTCACACTGGCCCTATTGCTAATCCTCACACTGGCCCTATTGCTATGCCTCACACTGGCTCTATTGCTAATCCTCACACTGGCCCTATTGCTAATCCTCACACTGGCCCTATTGATAATCCTCACACTGGCCCTATTGCTAATCCTCACACTGGCCCTATTGCTAATCCTCACACTGGCCCTATTGCTAATCCTCACACTGGCCCTATTGCTAATCCTCACACTGGCCCTATTGCTAATCCTCACACTGGCCCTATTGCTAATCCTCACACTGGCCCTATTGCTAATCCTCACACTGGCCCTATTTCTAATCCTTACACTGGCCCCATTGCTAATCCTCACACTGGCCATATTGCTAATCCTCACACCGGCCCTATTGTTAATCCTCACACCGGCCCTATTGCTAATCCTCACACTGGCCCTATTGCTAATCCTCACACTGGCCCTATTGCTCATCCTCACACTGGTCCTATTGCTAATCCTCACACTGGCCCTATTGCTAATCATCACACTGGCCCTATTGCTAATACTCACACTGGCCCTATTGCTAATCCTCACACTGGCCCTATTGCTAATCATCACACTGGCCCTATTGCTAATCCTCACACTGGCCCTATTGCTAATCATCACACTGGTCCTATTGCTAATCCTCACACTGGCCCTATTGCTAATCATCACACTGGCCCTATTGCTAATCCTCACACTGGCCCTATTGCTAATCCTCACACTGGCCCTATTGCTAATCCTCACACTGGCCCTATTTCTAATCCTTACACTGGCCCCATTGCTAATCCTCACACTGGCCCTATTGCTAATCCTCACACCGGCCCTATTGTTAATCCTCACACCGGCCCTATTGCTAATCCTCACACTGGCCCTATTGCTAATCCTCACACTGGCCCTATTGCTCATCCTCACACTGGTCCTATTGCTAATCCTCACACTGGCCCTATTGCTAATCATCACACTGGCCCTATTGCTAATACTCACACCGGCCCTATTGCTAATCCTCACACTGGCCCTATTGCTAATCCTCACACTGGCCCTATTGCTAATCCTCACACTGGCCCTATTGCTAATCCTCACACTGGCCCTATTGCTAATCCTCACACTGGCCCTATTGCTAATCCTCACACTGGCCCTATTGCTAATCCTCACACTGGCCCTATTGCTAATCCTCACACTGGCCCTATTGCTAATCCTCACACTGGCCCTATTTCTAATCCTTACACTGGCCCCATTGCTAATCCTCACACTGGCCATATTGCTAATCCTCACACTGGCCCTATTGCTAATCCTCACACTGGCCCTATTGCTAATCCTCACACTGGCCCTATTGCTCATCCTCACACTGGTCCTATTGCTAATCCTCACACTGGCCCTATTGCTAATCCTCACACTGGCCCTATTGCTCATCCTCACACTGGTCCTATTGCTAATCCTCACACTGGCCCTATTGCTAATCATCACACTGGCCCTGTTGCTAATACTCACACCGGCCCTATTGCTAATCCTCACACTGGCCCTATTGCTAATCCTCACACTGGCCCTATTGCTAATCCTCACACTGGCCCTATTGCTAATCCTCACACTGGCCCTATTGCTAATCCTCACACCGGCCCTATTGCTAATCCTCACACCGGCCCTATTGCTAATCCTCACACTGGCCCTATTGCTAATCCTCACACTGGCCCTATTGCTAATCCTCACACTGACCCCATTCCTAATCCTCACACCGGCCCCATTGCTAATCCTCACACTGGCCCTATTGCTAATCCTCACACTGGCCCTATTGCTAATCCTCACACTGGCCTTATTGCTAATCCTCACACTGGCCCTATTGCTAATCCTCACACTGACCCTATTGCTAATCCTCACACTGACTATAATACTATCCGTCACACTGCCCTTATTGCTAACTCTTACTGCCCCTAATACCAGTCCTTACAATCACCCTGACGCAAACCCTCGTGTGGATCCTCATATTAACACTCACATTGACACCATCACTTACTCTCACACAAAACATCACTATTTTCCTAATAGACAGAAAGTGGGAATGTACTGTATCCTCTTTCAATACATTTTTTTATTGAGTTTTGCCGGCAGGGGGCAATGTAACAAGCTATGTGACTGTCCACCTATGTGCAGCATCTTTATGCCTAGAACAAGAGTACAGAATGAACAGTTTTATTTGTGTTTCACCTTAGGCCTGGTGTGCCAATTTTCCCATCTCCTTTTTATGTGAGGGTTATACAGATTTTGAATTCTATGAGAAGATTGTGCAGGTAATCTCTCATAATACATGGAGGTGGTAAAATTGGTCAGTGATGATTGTCCAATCAATATTTAAGGTGTGTACCAGGCAGTACACTAACACTGACATTAACCTAAACACTTGGTATGGGCCGAGGCAGACATGTTTGGCACATGTGTTATGGTGACCACGGTGTTAAGGGAGGGGCCACTCGTTATAGGACCGCCTCAGCAGATTGGTCCTCCGACTGGTGGGGTCAACACGGTGGTGAGGGTGTGAAAGTTGGCATGCCCCATTAAAATTTCTGTGGGGGGGGGGGGCATGACTTTGCCTTTACTGACAGGGTTACTTTAACTGCCTTGATGGCAACAAATTATTATTAATCAGTATTCATATAGCGCCAACATCTTCCGCAGCACTTTAAGGACTACATAGTCATGTCCCTAAACTGTCCCTCAGGGGGGCTCACAATCTAATCCCTACCATAGTCATACGTCTATGTATGTATTGTGTAGTGTATGTATCGTAGTTTAGGGCCAATTAAGAGGGAAGCCAATAAACATATCTGTATGTTTCTTGGGATGTCGGAAGAAACCAGAGTGCCCATAGGAAACCCAAACAGACACCTGGAGAACCTACAAACTCCATGCAGATAGTGCCCTTGCTGGGATACGAACCAGGGACCCAGCACTGCAAGGCGAGAGTGCTAACCACTACACCACCACTGCCGCTCACTGCGCCATCTGTCTAATCCACTTGTATTGTATTGTCCCGCAGGTGAATCGATTCAACAAGTGTAAGGATCGGGGGCTGCTGATCACAGAGCGTCACCTCTACAAGCTGGAGCTCAAGAAGGGGTACAAAGTCCTAAAGTGCGTCCTGCTCAGTACGGTGAGTCCGGCGGTAAAGAGAAGGGGTGATTGAAAAAACGCTGACTTCCAGTCCCGACACAATCCCACATTCTGAGAAGTGACTTTACCATTTCCACAGGATGTTTTTTTTTGTTATTTTGTTAAAGGACCACTCCAGCAAAAAAAAAAAGCAGATAAAATCTGACAGCACCGACTGGTTTTGGACTAGTCCATCCCCTCACAGGGGGTACTCAGGGTTTTCTAAAGAATTTCCTGAACTGCCAAAATAGATGCCAACATCTCTACTCGCTTGCACACTATTTTGTCAGTTAGGCTACTTACACACTAAGACGTTGCGTTTTAGGGGACGTTATGGTCGCATAACGTGCCCCTAACGCAACGCCTGGTGCTCCTGGATGTGGACGTCAGAGTGAGCCGCGTTGTGCAGCTCACTCTGGCGTCCGTGATGCGTACTCTTGGACGCATGCGGCATCACGTGGTCCCGCCGGCCAATCACCGCACAGAGCGGTGCTCCAGGAAGTAAACACTGCACGTCACACCGTGCAGTGAATATTAATTAGCCATGTGCCTGGCCGAGGAGGAGGGAAGACCTCCTCCAACCCTACTGCGCATGTGCGCACAGTCTAACGCGGCTTAGCCACGCATAACGCCGTAGCATGCAGCACTCTCAACGGACGTGCTGCGTTACAATGTAACGCAACGTGGGCACTGTGAACAGCCCATTGATTTTTGATTATTGTGCAGTGGGCTGTGTTGCAGGCTGCACTAAGGTGCACCTGTAACGGCTCACTGTGAAAGCAGCCTTAAGGCTCATACACACATCAGACTATAGTCTTTGGAAAATGAAAGATCACAGACCAATGTTACCCCCTTCCATGTAGTATGAGAGCCATACCTGCACAGTCTATTCTATGAAGCTGAACTCCCCATCAGACAGAAATCTTTGCAAGATGCTGCACACACAGATGCTGTAGACATTCAAAAGATCAGTATCTGCAAAAGATCCGTTCCTGCAAAATGCATTCATAGTCTATGAGATCTGCAGATCATCATACACACCTTGTTTAACAGACATTCATCTGCAGATCAGATCCACCAGGATGGATTTTCAGATCTGCAGATGATTGTCTGATTTGCAGATGAATGACAGTTAAACAAGGTGTGTATGATGATCTGCAGATCTCATAGACTATGAATGCAATTTGCAGGAACGGATCTTTGGCAGGAACAGATCTTTTGCAGATACTGATCTTTTGTGTCTGTACAGCATCTGTGTGTGCAGCATCTTGCAAAGATTTTTTTCTGATGTGGAGTTCAGCTCCATAGAATAGACTGTGTAGGTATGGCTCTCATACTACATGAAGGGGGTAAAATTGGTCTGTGATCTTTCATTTTCAAAAGACTATAGTCTGATGTGTGTATGAGCCTTTAGACTTAGCAACTGCCATTCAAGAAATACTTTTGAAAACAAAGAAAGCTCTGACAAATCACCCATGAAGAAATAAACTAGTCCAAAATCTGTTGGTTTGGTTAGATTTTAACTGCTTACTTTTTTCCGCTGGAGTGGTCCTTCAATAAAGTTTAGAGGAACTGTCGCGAAAATCTTAAAATTTAAAACACATAAATAAGAAGTAGATTTCTCCCAGAGTAAAATGAGCCATAAATTACTTCTCTCCTATGTTGCTGGCATTTACAGTAGGTACTAGAAATCGAACATTACCGACAGGTTTTGGGTTAGTCCATCTCTCCATAGGGGATTCTCAGCATGGCCTTTATTCTTTATAAAGACTCTCCCTGAAAAAGATTTATACAAAGATGCTGGCCAGCCTCCCTGCTCGCTGCACACTATTTTGGCAGTTGGACGGAGCAACTGCCATTTACTAAGTGCTTTTAAAAATAAAGAAAACCGTGAGAACCCCCTATGAGAAGATGGGCTAGTCCAAAATCTGTCAGTAATGTCAGATTTCTACTTCTTATCGTAAGTGACAGCAACATAGGAGAAAAGTAATTTATGGCTCATTTTACTCTGGGAGAAATGTACTTCTTATTTGTATGCGTTTTCAATTTTAAGTTTTTCGTGACAGTTCCTCTTCAGTTAATCAAAAAGATTAGCGGAATCTGCTATTTTTTTGCGGATGTAAACTATAATGCGTAATCCGCATTTCCGATTTGCAACCGCAGTACACTTCCAAATTCTCTGTTTGGCCAAATAATGTATTTCTGATTCTACTAATTTTCACAGTACAACACTGATTGGTCCAATACTTACAAGTCTTGTGATTGGCCTAAAATTTCCAAGTCTCAGTAATGGGTTATTCCATGGAATTCTGATTTCCTTTCGCACTTCAATTTCAGCTGAATTCCAATTGGAGTTGTGCTGAATTTGGAAGTCCATCCCTGGTACAGAGCATTGACTCTGCCCATCACTGACAAGAGAGAAGCAATTCAAGAGCACAGAAAACTCCCCAGTCCTTGGCCCCACCCCTCTCCAGGCAAGGGGAGCAAAGCAAAGGAAAGGCAGGAATAAACCCAAACTAATAAAACAACCACATCTGTGGTGATGATAAGTTGGGGTTTATAACAAAGAACGTCTAGCTAAATTCAGAATTCAGAAAAATTGTAATTAGATGTAACCCCAGCTATGGATAGTAAAAGTTGTGACTGGCTATATGTACTCTATGCAGAGAGGTATAATATGTAATATACAGCATAGACCTTAGACTGGGGTGGGAGATTAAAGGGACACTGTAGGGGGGTCGGGGGAAAATGAGTTGAAGTTACCCGGGGCTTCTAATGGTCCCCCGCAGACATCCTGTGCCCGCGCAGCCACTCCCCAATGCTCCGGCCCCGCCTCCGGTTCACTTCTGGAATTTCAGACTTTAAAGTCTGAAAACCACTGCGCCTGCGTTGCCGTGTCCTCACTCCCACCGATGGCATCAGGAGCATACTGCGCAAGCCTAGTATGCTCAGTATGCTCCTGATGACATCAGCGGGATTGAGGACACGGCAACGCAGGCGCAGTGGTTTTCAGGCTTTAAAGTCTGAAATTCCAAAAGTGAACCGGAGGCGGGGCCGGAGCATTGGGGAGTGGCTTCGCGGGCACAGGATTCCTGCGGGGGACCATTAGAAGCCCCAGGTAACTTCAACTCATTTTCCCCCCGACCCCCCTACAGTGTCCCTTTAAGTGACATGAATTGTTTAAGTTTTATGTATGTAGAGGAACATTTTTCATTATGTACTGTAAATGCATAATAATATCTAAAGTTACTATTCTGCCTAAATTATTGGTGGGCTCTGTACGGAAATCAGGAAATTTGGGCACCTGGGGCTAAAGGACTATAGGGGCTAATGCAAAATATCGGCTATTGGGAGCCAAAAGAGAAATTTGTGCATCCAATAAATAGCGAGTTCTGGGCCTGTCCAACCAAAAATGTTTGTGTTTTGAGAATTATAATTTTGTTATTTATTGTTTTGAAATGTATTGTCTTAGAAATGCATATGTATTTTTTTTTATACATTATTTGCAACAGAGGGTTTTTTTTTTTTAGGTTAGACATCAGGAGGGTTTTAGGGTTAGGCACCACCAGGAGGGTCTTAAGGTTAGGCACCACCGGGGAGCTGTTAGGGTTAGGCACCACCAGGAGGGTCTTAAGGTTGGCACCACCGGGGAGCTGTTAGGGTTAGGCACCACCAGGAGGGTCTTAGGGTTAGGCATCACCGGGGGAGGGGGGGTCTTAGGGTTAGGCACCACTAGGGGGTTTTTAGGGTTAGGCACCACCAGAAGGGGTCTTGGGGTTAGGCACCACTGGGGGGGGCGGTTAGTTTTAAGCACCACCAGGGGAGGGTTCTGTGTAGGGTTAGGTTTAGTTGTAGTAAAATCGGTAATACCAATATTTTACTATCCTCATCTTGACTGTAAATATTTCTACGTTTTCATTATTATAGAATATTTTTTTCAATTTCAGCTTCTCCCTGCGCCCTTTTTAATACCGTTATTTTTACATATTTATTATTCTGAGATAAAGATGAAGAAATGATTTAAAAATAACATTGTTATAGACGATTTTTTACAATTTCCGATTTTACCTCTCGTCCTGTTTCCCTGGCCCCTTATTTATTAATGTATGTGTACCCCGAGTATATCCCAATATCACACGCTGTCTGAGTCCAGCCCTTCTGCCTCTGTGTTGCAGAGGAGGTAAGATCTGTGTACAGAAGGCACATGTTACATTTCAGGGCCGTTTTCCCTGATAATGAGTTCATTTTGCACCCCTCCCTCCCTATTTAATCACCCTGCTCTCCCTCCCCATAGAGCCCTGTATCGGCAGGTGTCTGGCAGATAGGATTTATAGCCCCGCTGACTGCTGTACGGTAATGGCCCCTACATGTAATTGATTAGTCAGACTTTGAAGCAGACAATTACCCCTTAATTATGAGGCTGATTACAGAAAAATGCCCCTGGCTCCCCCCGGACCCTCTATTCCACAATGAGGATTTGTGCTAAAATTATGGTAATGACACCGAGAAGAATAGGAGGAGACTTAAACGGCTGTCATCAGCAATCCATTGTAATGTCCTTGCCTAGCCCCCCTGTGCCGCCAAAGGATCCTAAGGTCGCGGAGATGTTTGGGCTGCGCGGAAATCGCCCTGCTGCCTGCACACCGCCTGAGGGGCGAGTACCTGAGTGCCGGTCTTATATGAGTACAAACCACAAGCATACAATGAATAAGCATAATATCTACCGTCATTGCTTTTATTGGAGGTTTCATTATACAGATCACAGTAGCACAGTTCCCAGCAGTGAAAACTCATCCAAATACTTCTCAAAACTTGTCAGTTGCCTGTTCCTTTTCCATATATCAACCATAACCTCACCCAGGCCCAGATTTACCTCACGGGAGCCTATAGGCACATATGTACTGGCACCTTAGACTGGCAGTTTGCGTGCGTAAAGCATTACTCCGTGTGATAAACGAAGGTTTGCGTACGATCCTCACAAGTTTGCTTCAGGCAACAAAAAGCCTAGAACCGGCCCTGCCACTACCACCCTTTTAATTGGTTTTTAGTGTTTTCTATCCTATGTTGACAAATCACACATTGCCCATGAAGACTTTAAAGAGAACCTGAACTGAAAATAAAAAGTCAAAATAACCATACGCAGGTCATAATTACCTCCTGTGTAATCTACTCCTCAATCTCTTCCGCCTCTCCTGCATCCCATTTGTCCACTGTGATCAATGGAATTCTCTGTCCTCCATTTTAAAAATGGCCATTACCCCATAACAGCTTCCTGGTCAGCACACCATTAAACTGTAATATCACCAACTAGAGCCATAGGGAAACATGGACATTACTTTGCACATTCAGTTGAAACTGACATTTGCTGATATATAACTGACAGCAGCTGGTGTATTTCAGTTCTGACAAAATATTGTCAGAACTGGAAGGGATCATTGTAAGAAGAAAATGATGAGCTTCTGAGATGAACCGACAGTGAGGTTAGTATATAATATTCATTTTCAGCTAAGTCATGTGTTTATTTTAAATAATTTTCTTCACTTCAGGTTCCCTTTAAGATACAGAAAAATCATACCTCCCAACTTTTTGAGATGAGAAAGAGGGACACTTAAGCCACGCCCCTGCCACACCCCGGATCACGCCCCATCACACCCCTAGTCATGCATACCATAAAGATTTCATAAGAAAAATATGTTGTTTTATAATACAAACCACACTGGTCCTTCTATGCTGATTCATTTTCCTTCATAGTAACATTTTAAAATTAGTAATATATCAATTTAAAGCATGAGAATAACATTTAGAGTCAATCAAGCACATTGTTTAATAGAGAAATATATATATTTACATAGAAACAGGGACAAATGAGGAGGAAAGAGGGACAGAGGGACAGGGCTCCCAAAGAGGGACTGTCTCCAAAAGAGGGACAGTTGGGAGCTATGGAAAAATAGCTTCAAAAAGCCCCTTTACATTACTGGCGTTTTGTGATCCAATCCCATGCGGATGTTAGGTACGAAAAGACTAATGGCAACCGTGGTACCTGTTTCCATGTGGCATCATTTTTACAGAACGCAATCAACTGCCCTGCCAAATTTTGTTTGTATAGGAATGCAGGAAACTCAAATAGCAATCACACCGCTATGCGCTTTTCGCAGCGATTCCGCAATTCATCACAAATCACAAACGCACCACAATTGCGCCATACACTGGACAGATTGTGGCGGGATCATGATAGAATCGCGGCCGTGTAAATCCGGAAAAAAAAGTGAGCGCAGCGCGATTGAGATTGTGGTTCTACTGCGAAATAACCCAAACGCAGATATAAGAACCAATCAGAAATGCAATGCGATACACTGAAATACATTACATGCAGGGCGGTGATTGCGTTTTCTGCAAAATTGTCAATCGGACGCGATGGTGAACCCTGCCTCACCGATTGCGTTTAACCCCGCGGTGGCTGGCGTCACAGAAAAAAAAAATCGGATGGCTTCCTGGCGAAGAATTCTCCAGACATTCTCCGTCTCCCCGTCTGGCAGCTCGGGCCCAAATCTCGCAGGAAATAGTCCCTCGCAGCAGCAGCAGCCGCCCGATCCACGCATGTCAGGCTCATGAATAAAACATTACGACAGGATAGAAGTCACCCGCTATCTGTATCCAAGGCTGGGCGCAGGCCGCGGCTGCAGCGCCACTTTCTATCAGGTTTTTTTTTGTAATGCTTTAAATAAATTCCATCCCAGTCGCCATGGCAACCTGTATTCTAAGACGTGAGGGTGAGACGTGCCGGGCTGCAGATCCACGCTTGCTGCGATTATTATTTATTTACGAAGATCCAGAACATACTGGGGCCTGGGTGGGGGAGGAGGGGGACCGCGACATCTGGCCTGATGTGCAGCGCTAGTTGGGGGGGCTGTAAAAGGCCGAATTCTCCCGCCTGCCATCTCATCCCCTTTAACTAAAAATGGCGATAGCCCCGCTGGCAGGCGAATATATTGACTTCAGCCGAGTCTGAGTTAAACAGCTGGAACAGAGCCAGAAACCTGATCTGCATAATTATTATGAATCAGTGATTCAGATAGTGTTAAAATTAAAGCACACATCTCCTAACTGTCTGCTTTTCAGAGAGACAGTCCCTCTTTTGGAACCACATTTCCCCGCCCCTCTGTCCTCCCTATTTGTCCCTTTTTAAAGGTCTGATTTACACAATTATTATTATTTATTCATATAGCGCCAACATCTTACGTAGTGCTGTACATAGCACAAAACAAACAGTGGAGAGCATAGATACATTATTATTATTATATAGCGCTGACATATTACACAGCGCTGTACAGAGTATATTGTCTTGTCCCTCAGAGAAGCTCACAATGTAGTCCCTACCATAGTCATATGTCTATGTATGCATGGTGTAGTGTATGGATCATAGTCTAGGCCAGTGATGGCTAACCTTGGCATTCCAGCTGTGGTGGAACTACAAGTCCCATGAGGCATTGCAATATTCTGACAGCTCTAAGCAGGGTTGGACTGGGACACAAAGGGCCCACCAAGGAAGTTTCAGCCTGGGGCCCACCCCTTCTCCTCCTCCTCCCCCCCCCCCCCTGATTCCCTCTCCTCCTAAATATAAATGAGTATCACCACGCACTGGAACATGGGCGTAGTCATGATGGGTCCTAGGCAGACTTAAAAAAAAAACCAAAAAACACAAAATAAGTACCGGTGTTATTCACAGAGATTAGGTCCGACCAGATACATTTTAGATAAAATATTCAAGTAGTTACATGCCTCATGATAATTCATCAAGTAGTCAAATGGCAGCAGATTTCCTGACAATATGCAATCAGATTGGCGGCAGATATCCACACAAAATGCAATCAAATTGGCAGCAGATATCCCCACAAAATGCAATCAGATTGGCAGCAGATACCCCCACAAAATGCAATCAGATTGGTGGCAGATATCCCCACAAAATGCAAATAGATTGGTGGCAGATTTCCCAACAAAATCCAATTAAATTGGCAGCAAATTTCCCCACAAAATACAATCTGATTGGCTGCAGATATTCCCACAAAATGCAAATAGATTGGTGGCAGATATCGTCGCAAAATGCAAATAGATTGGTGGCAGATTTCCCAACGAAATACAATCAGATTGGCAGCAGATATCCCCACAGAATGCAATCAGATTGGCAGCAGATACCCCCACAAAATGCAATCAGATTGGTGGCAGATTTCCCCACAAAATACAATCTGATTGGTGGCAGATATCCCCACAAAATGCAGTTAGATTGGCAGCAGATATCCCCACAAAATGCAATTAGATTGGCGGCAGATATCCCCACAAATTGCAATTAGATTAGCAGCAGATATCCCACAAAATGCAATCAGATTGGCAGAAGATACCCCCACAAATTGCAATCAGATTGGCAGCAGATACCCCCACAAAATGCAATTAGATTGGCGATAAATTTTCCCCAGTGGAATTACTCTTAGTGGACACAACATGGCCCCCAGCCTGTCACACAGGAAGTGGCGGACAACAGCTGGCAGCGCAATCTGCCTTACCCTGCTACAGCTGCCCCCCATACATGGCAGTGTTGTGCTTCCTGGACATATGGAGGAAATGGGATTAATGGTACAGTGACAGCAGACAATGGAATATTCTCTGCAGTAATCTCCACATTTACACTTCTTGATGCTGGAATGAGAGAGGGAAGCAGTCCGGAGAATATCTCTATTTATTGCCTTAGGGAACTCCGCTCCTGCCTCTATTTAGGATGCAGAGATTAGTGTGTAATCTTATATTTATTGTATGGCTGGAGAAAGCAGGCACTGCTTTCAATGCTGCATTACATCGCTGTATCATTAAATCTCTAGTTCTCTACTTATATTACATCATCCCCCCAAAAAATCTCTCAAAGGACACCTGAAGTGAGAGGAATACGGAGGCTGCCATATTTATTTCCTTATAAACAATGCACATTGCCTGGCTGCCCTGCTGATCCTCTACCTCTAATACTTTTAGCCATAGACCCTGAACAAGCATGCAGATCATAGGCCTGATTCACAAAGCGGTGCAAACACTTTGCACGCCTGTGAAAAGCCCTTTATCACGCCTAAACTTAGTTTAGGCGTGATCTGAAGGTATTCGCGCGAACTCCCGCGTGCAAAGTTTTGCGCGCAGCACACCACGCTACGCGCGAAGCGCCCATTAAACCCTATGGGACTTTGCGCGAATTATAGCACAAATCGGTGATAACTTCTCTAGTGCAAAGGTTATCACGCCTAAAGTCTTTTAGGCGTGATAACTGAGTTATCACCGCTTTGTGAATCAGGCCCCATGACTTAACCTGCCTGGCGTTCTATTAAGATCGCCAGGCAGGCTGCGGGAGGGTTTTTTTTTAATAAAAAAAAAACTATTTCATGCAGCCAACTGAAAGTTGGCTGCATGAAAGCCCACTAGAGGGCGCTCCGGAGGCGATCTTCCGATCGCCTCCGGCGCCCAGAATAAACAAGGAAGGCCGCAATGAGCGGCCTTCCTTGTTTTGCTTATATCGTCGCCATAGCGACGAGCGGAGTGACGTCATCGACGTCAGCCGACGTCGTGACGTCAGCCGCCTCCGATCCAGCCCTTAGCGCTGGCCGGAACTTTTTGTTCCGGCTGCGCAGGGCTCAGGCGGCTAGGGGGGCCCTCTTTCGCCGCTGCTCGCGGCGAATCGCCGCAGAGCGGCGGCGATCAGGCAGCACACGCGGCTGGCAAAGTGCCGGCTGCGTGTGCTGCTTTTTATTTCAGCCAAATCGGCCCAGCAGGGCCTGAGCGGCAGCCTCCGGCGGTACTGGACGAGCTGTGCTCGTCCAGACCGCCCAGCAGGTTAAAGAACAAGTGACACCTATGCTAACCTAGAAATAAAAAACACATATAAGTAGATAAATACTACTTCTACTTACATGACAGATGTATTGTGCTATCCACGTAATGATTCCTGTGAATTTTATAAAGGAAAAGCAGAAAATCCTATTTTAGGCAGTGGCCATCTTGCCAAGCTAATGCTGACATCATATCCTCCCTGACTCTTGTTTTTCCCCCCTCCCTTCCTCTTGCTCATTGTGTATTCATTAGCCGCCCTCCTCCCAGAGTCTTCAGACACTCCTACTGAGGTGTATACTAACAACTGCACTGTCTATTTTTTATTTACACATCCAATCACTGAGTCGCCTCAGCCTTGCTTGTAAACACAAGTAATCAGAGGGTGTTTCTGATAAGGAGCTAGGCAGGGCAATAAATGGAAGAGGAGGAATATATTATAGATAAAAATAACTCCCAGCATTTAACTCTTTGGCACGGTTTGGCACTAGGGCCAGTGCTCCTAAAGTATGTGATAACTCCAAACCATAACAGCAGCAAATGTTTTGCAAGTTTTGAATGCAGGATTAGCATCTTTATCACATAATACACTAAGGCTAGATTCACAGTGGGACGTTGCGTTTTGATGCCACGTTAAAGTCGCACCGCAAGCTTACAACGCAACGCGCCCAAAAAGTGGAAACGCAGCGTTATTGTCGCATACAGCAGATACAGTAAAAAATACAGGCAATGAAAAGTATGCTTCCAAGTCATTACTGAGCATGTGCAAACAGTCCAACGCAGCTTATAACGTGTATAACGCACTGCATGCAGTACTTTCACTTAACGTGCAGCGTTAGACACCAACGCAACGTGTGCACTGTGAACAGGGCATTGATTTTTCATTGCAGTGAGTTATTCTGCGTTAAATGCTGTTTTAACGCGCAACTTTAACGTCCCACTGTGAACTTAGCCTCAGACCAGTTGCTGTTGAAATTTGTTTTTTATGGTGACAATACCGCTTTAAGTCTGACTGGATTAGCTGCATGCTTGTTTCTGGTGTGTGATTCAGACACTACTGCAGCCAAAGAGATCATCAGGACAGCCAGGCAACTGATATTGTTTAAAAGGAAAAAAATATGGCAGCCTCCATATCCCTCTCACTTCAGATGTCCTATGTCCTTTAACCCCTGTACGTCTCCTCACTAATTTCCAGATACCAACCCATTGCACTCTCAGATCTGCACATGGCCTTCTTCTGTCCTCCTCTAGAATTACCTCCTCACATTCACTTATACAAGATTTCTCACGTGCTACACCCCTCCTCTGGGATGCCCTTCCACAACATATCCATCACTCTCCAACCTTTGACATCTTTCAATGCTCTTTCGAAACTCACTTTTTAATAGACAAGCATACGTTCTACCTTAGGCCATTCCCCCTTTGTCCTAAGGCCAAGTTGCATATCCTAAAATGACACACTGCCTGTATTTATGAATATTGTATACTACCCCACCTTTTGTGCCCCCCCCCCATAACTGTAGATTGTAAGCTTGCAAGGGCAGGGCTCTCTCACCCTTTTGTGTCTTGGAATTTGATACACATTTTATTCAACATGTTACTTTTGTCACTGTAATCAATTCTGTAGTTTGTACCAATTCTGTATTTTGTATATTGCAGTACACCATTGTCTGTATTCTTATGAACGCCATGTTTGTTTCTTACTTTGTACAGCGCCATGGAATATGTTGGTGCTTTATGAATCAAAAATAATAACCGCTTCATGCAAAATGGATGTTTATAAAAGCCTTAAGGGGCCCATACACCTAACGATTTTCCCGACCGATGTACAGCAGATTCGATCACTGTGATCGAATCTGCTGTGAAATTGTTGCGCAAACGCTGACAGAACGATCGATTTCCGCCTGAAATCAATCGTTCCCGTCGATACGTCCGTGCGGAAGATTTCCCTCGATTGCCAGCGGGTCGGGAGTGCGTCGACAGCGGTGTTTGAATGCCCGACGACCGACGCTAGCGGCAATGCATTACCTGCTCTAGCCGGTGCAAGTCCCCTGGTCTCCGCTGTCCCTTCTCTGTGCTCGGCTCCTCCAGCTTCACTGAACTTCCTGTCCCGGCAGGAAGTTTAAACAGTAGGGCGCCCTCTACTGTTTAAACTTCCCCGGCAGGAAGTTCAGTGAAGCTGGAGGAGCCGAGCATGGAGAAGCGACAGGGGAGACCAGGGGACTTGCGCCGGATGGGGCAGGTAATGTATGCGGGGGAAGGGGTCGGCGGCAGCTCCACAGATTGGGATCGGTTTCATGCTGACATCGATTCACAATCTGTTTGCAGTAAAGGCAGCCATAAGATCCCTCTCTGATCAGATTCGATCAGAGAGGGATCTATCTGTTGGTCGAATCTGATGGCAAATCGACCAGTCTATGGCCACCTTTATTTGCGCACCATTAGTGAAAATTGGATGTTTATATAAATGCCACCCTCCTTCCATCCCATGT
The DNA here is from genome assembly GCF_040937935.1 of Hyperolius riggenbachi. Classification (NCBI taxonomy): domain Eukaryota; kingdom Metazoa; phylum Chordata; class Amphibia; order Anura; family Hyperoliidae; genus Hyperolius; species Hyperolius riggenbachi. Next base: position 24,985,669 of record NC_090650.1, on the reverse strand, counting down.
TTAGCAGTCCCTCGTCCTTTCCCCTGTTCCATGTGTTGCTCCTAATTTGCAGCCTCCTCATCCATATGCAGCAGCCCTCTCCCATGTCCGGCTATATGATCCCTGGTCAGCAGCCAGCCTAGCCCAGGCCGGGGGCGTGTCTTCATTTGCTCCACCTCTTATTATTGCACAGCACTCAGTAATATATTGGTGCTTTATAAATAAAATATGATTAAAAATAAGGAAAGATTTTACAGTGTGCAAACACTGACTAAATCATTTATGAATGAATACTGTAAAGAAATAGGCAATTTTACTCATTATTTCACTACAGTTTCTCTTTAATATATAAATTTGGCCCCCTTCTCCCTCCCCCCACAAAAAATAATAATAATAATAATAACCAGTAGCTGGTCCCAATTGGCTTTGGCCACTTGCCCACGGCACCTCTCTTTTGCTGTTAGTTGCCCCAGGTTAGAACTCTTTCCTAAAGAAAACCAGCAGGGATAAGTCATACACCACCATCAGGAATGCAGCTTACTTAGAACAGAGAGGAGCATTGGAGTGAATACAGGAAATAACAATACCATAGAGATCATCATTCTACAGACAGGGACATCTTGTGGTTGCTTTACTATACTGCAGTTTAAAGTAATTATTTTGTAACTGCCAACATGGTGTTTCATCTGTATCAATTTTGTACTATCGGGTTCCATAGCTTAGACCTCACACTTACCCAACCCCTCCCCCCTTCACCTACCACTAGCCCTCCCACCTAACATTAACTCCTGCCCCTTACGCACACCTAACAGTCTAACCCTCCCACCTACATAACACTAAATCCCTACCTACACCTGTCTATGGCTAACATGACCCACCACCCCCCCCCCCTCCCCCACCACCACCACCACCGATCCAGCGGACCTCCACCACCCGTTAATAAAGTGATAGCTGATGTATGTAGTTTGGCTATATAACAACCCCCATCCAATAACTCACCCACACCTCCTCGTGTGCTAGAAGACAGAGTTCAGCTATATGATAGATGAGCCCCAGCACCCAATTCACTCAGTCTGTGCATCAATAGAGCTGCAATATACATTGGGGTTTACAGCAGCACCTAATTTCACGAAAGTGCCGTGCATCCAAATGACCTGGACTCTCACCTTAGCAGCTCTCTATGATCATGGTCGGATGTCAGGCAAGGCCCCATAGGCCATGGCCGAGGGCACCAGGAAAGCAAGGGGTGGGCTGTGGGCAGCAGGGTGGCAGTAGCAGTTAGCCTGCTGAACATTAATCCTGCTCCAGAAAGTTTGCACATAGCGGTGGGTGGCTACCAACAGCCGGATGTGGCAGTCGGGGGATGAAGGGGCAGTGAATGGGCACTTACAGTGATCGCTGAGCTGCCTGACTGCTCACCGAATGTGCCGCTCGCCAAGGATCACAGTATAATCCCTGCCATCATGTCACTAACTGTCCTCAGAGGAGTTTATTATGTAATAATGTAATCTCTGCCATCACGTCACTAGCTGTCCTTAGAAGAATTTATAATGTAATCACTGCCATCACATCACTAACTGTCCTCAGAGGAGCTTACAATCTAATCCCTGCCATCATGTTACTAACTGTTCTCAGAGGAGTTTATAATGTAATAATGTAATCACTGCCATCATGTCACTAACTGTCCTCAGAGATGCCTACAATCTAATCCCTGCCATCATGTCACTAACTGTCCTCAGAGGAATTTATAATGTAATCCCTGCCATCACGTCACTAACTGTCCTTAGAGGAATTTATAATGTAATCACTGCCATCATGTCTGCCATCACATCACTAACTGTCCTCAGAGGATCTTACAATCTAATCCCTGCCATCATGTCACTAACTGTCCTCAGAGGAGTTTATAATGTAATCCCTGCCATCACATCATTAACTGTCCTCAGATGAGTTTATAATGTAATCCCTGCCATCATATCACTAACTGTCCTCAGGGGAGTTTACAATGCAATCCCTGCCATCACGTCACTAACTGTCCTCAGAGAATCTTATAATGTAATCCCTGCCATCATTTCACTAATTGTCCTCAGAGGAGTTTATAATGTAATCACTGCCATCATATCACTAACTGTCCTTAGGGGAGTTTACAATGCAATCCCTGCCATCATGTCACTAACTGTCCTCAGAGGAGTTTATAATGAAATCGCTACCATCACCTCACTAACTGTCCTCAGAGGAATTTATAATGTAATCCCTTCCATCACGTCACTAACTGTCCTCAGGGGATCTTATAATGTAATCTCTGCCATCACCTCACTAACTGTCCTCAGAGGAATTTATAATGTAATCCCTGCCATCATGTCACTAACTGTCCTCAGAGGAGCTTATAATGTCATCTCTGCCATCACCTCACTAACTGTCCTCCGAGGAGCTTATAATGTAATCACTGCCATCACGTCACTAACTGTCCTTAGAGGAGCTCATAATGTAATCTCTGCCATCACATCACTAACTGTACTCAAAGGATCTTATAATGTAATCCCTGCCATCACTTCGCTAACTGTCCTTAGAGGAGTTTATAATGTAATCCCTGCCATCATTTCACTAACTGTCCTCAGGGGAGCTTACAATGCAATCCCTGCCATCACGTCCCTAACTGTCCTCAGAGATGCCTACAATCTAATCCCTGCCGTGTTTGGGGGAAGTTTAGGATGCTATCGTTCGGGGGGGCAGTTGGTGATAGTGGGCCTTGGGTGGTAAAATGTACAAATCCTGCCCTGTCTATGATAACGTTCTCTATTGCAGGTGACAGGACTGAGTCTGACCAGCGGATCAGACCAGCTGATCGTCCTTCACACCCAGAAGCACGATGACATGGCGTTCTGTCTGCAGAGGGCGGAGCTGACCCAAGGCAGCCGAGTCGGGGAGCTGGTGGGAATCCTGCGGCACCACTTCAAATCGTAAGTCACCCCTTCAATTATTTGCAGTGTGATGGCATGATGTCCAGTCCTGATATTTTCCACAGACTGATGCCGGTTGACTGGGAGGTCATTGAAATGCTAATTTTATGCAGCTTGGAACTCAACCAATGAGATGCAGCAGCATTTCATTGGTCTAATTTGGATCATTGATTATCTCAGAATTATTAACATGTCAGTGCCCAACCCTTCAGAACCTGCTGAAAACATGCCTTGCATTAGAAGACAGGGAGATCTGTAAACTGGGGCAACAGCTGTCTTTATTTTTGTTTGTTTTTTTCAAAAACATTTTTTTTACAAACCCTTTTTTTTTTTTTAAAGAGAAACCATGACCAAGAATTGAACTTTATCCCAATCAGTAGCTGATACCCCCTTTTACATGAGAAGTCTTTTCCTTTTCACAAACTGATCATCAGGGGCCTCTGTATGGCTAATATTGTGGTGAAACCCCTCCCTCAGGAAACTGTGAGGACCATGGTCCTGACTAGAGATGTCGCGAACCTCCGATTTTCGGGTCGCGAACCCTGTTCGCGAACCTCCGCGAAAGGTTCGGTTTGCGAAAAAGTTTGCGAACCGCAATAGACTTCAATGGGGAGGCGAACTTTGAAAATTTGAAAAAATTCTACCGGCTGGAAAAATGATAGAAAACATGTTTCAAGGGCTCTAATACCTGGAGGCCCACCCTCCTCCCCTTCTACCTATTCCCTCAGGTTGCGGAGGGAGGAGGGTCTCATCTGCCAGGGAATTATACTATTTCAAAAACCAGTTTACATACCATAGCTGGAAATCGAACCCAGGTCTCATTGTGTGGTGGGCAAGCACCCTAACCACTGTACCACAACAGTACTAACTGAAGCTGGCCTAGCATTTACCATTTATGCTCAATACAAGAGAAAAAGTAGACAAGACAAATAACATTTATATCACGCTTTTCTCCTGGCGGACTCAAAGCACCAGAGCTGCAGCCACTAGGGCATGCTCTATAGGCAGTAGCAGTGTTAGGAAGACTTGCCTAAGGTCTCCTACTGCATAGGTGCTGGCTTACTGTCTACTTTTTCTCTTGTATTGAGCATAAATGGTAAATGCTAGGCCAGCTTCAGTCTGTACTGTTGTGGTACAATGGTTAGGGTGCTTGCCCACCACACAGTGAGACCTGGGTTCAAATCCCAGCCAATGTGAGTTGGCTTTTATGCTACAAATCCTTAAAGGGAACCTAAACGGAGAAGGATATGGATTTTTCCTTTTAAAATAATACCAGTTGCCTGAATCGCCTGCTGATCCTGTGTCTCTAATACGTTTAGCCACAGCCCCTGAACAAGCATGCAGATCAGGTGCTCTGACTGAAGTCAGACTGGATTAGCTGCATGCTTGTTTCAGGGTGTGATTCAGCCGCTATTGCAGTCACAGAGATCAGCTGGACTGCCAGGCAACTGGTATTGTTTACAGGAAACATCCATATCACTCTCAGTTAAGGTTCCCTTTAAGCAACCTAATGTTTCTATTGCATTGAGCATAAATAGTAAATGCTAGGCCAGCTTTAGTTAGTACTGTTGTGGTACAGCGGTTAGGGTGCTTGCCCACCACACAGTTAGACCTGGGTTCGATTCCCAGCTATGGTATGTAAACTGGTTTTTGAAATAGCATAATTCCCTGGCAGATGAGACCCTCCTCCCGGAGGGAATAGGTAGAAGGGTAGGAGGGAGGAGGGAAGCAGCTGTCCCTTAACTAATTAGTGTAGGCAGACAAGTGAGTGAAATGGCATAAGGACCTTGCTTGGAGGAGGAAGGAGGGAGGGCCTCCAGCAGTGAGAGCAGTGTGTTTGGCAATAATGTGACTGCTGACTGTGAAGAGGGTCAAAGTTTTGCTCAATAGAGCTTTATGGGGCGAATCGAACTTCCGCAAAAGTTCGCCTGGTGCAGGCGACCGCGAACCCCCAAAGTTCGCCTGGAACCGTTCGCCGGCGAACAGTTCGCTACATCTCTAGTCCTGAGATCACACTGTGGGAGCCTTGTTGCATTGTGGGAAATAACAGCTATTTCCAACTGCCAAAAAAGCAAGCAGCATCTCCTTCCACTGACATCACCTGCCAGCAGCAAAGATGTCTCCTTTGATAAATGTCAGAATGTAAATCAGGGAGAGGAAAGATTTTACAATGGGCAAACACTGACTAAATCATTTATACATAATTATTGTAAAAATAAAGCACTTTTTATTACAATGTTTTCACTGGAGTTCCTCTTTAAGGCATAAAACATATATACCGTACGTTCTGTGAAAAAGTTTGGCTTTTTTCACCAGATGGTCAGACGATGATTTGGAGACATATACGTATTATACATTGTAGGGATGGTCATTGAGTTGAGAAAAATGTATGTAGTTTGGATTTGGACTAAATCAACTGCAACGGCTGGAAACTGCATGGAATGCCTTTTCCCACTTTCCTTTAGATTGTAAGCTTGCAAGGGTAGGGCTCTCACCCTTTTGTGTTTAGGAATTTGTCACACATTTATTTATATTCTGCATATTCTGCATTTTGTATATAGGGACGGATCTAGGGGGGGGGGGGGGGGGGGGGGGGGGGACGGGCAGACGGGTCTCTTGCCCCAGGCGCAGTTTGCTGAATTCTTAACCACTTGCCGACCAGGGGAATTTTCACTGATCGGTGCTGCGTGGGCTCTACAGCCCGCAGCACCGATCAGCAGTGCAGCAGGGCGATCAGACTACCCCCCTTTTTTCCCCACTAGGGGGATGTCCTGCTGGGGGGGTCTGATCGCCGCCGGCCATTAGTGGGTAGCGGGGGGGGGGCTCCTCAAAGCCCCCCTCCGCAGCGTTTTGTGCGCTCCCTCCCTCCCCTTACCTCCCTCTCCCTTCCTGGGCTGCGCAGGACGGATATCCGTCCTGCGCATTGTGGGATAGGCTTCAGCCTATCATATGCCGCGATCCCCGGCCAATCAGAGGCCGGGGATCGCCGATCTGACTTACGGCGCTGCTGCGCAGCAGCGCGGTATCATGTAAACAGCGGGGATTTCTTCCCCGCCTGTTTACATTTTGCCGGCGAGCCGCTATCGGCGGCTCTCCGGCTGTTCACGGAGACACCCTCCGTGAACTGACATGGAAAGGCCGCTTGATCGAGCGGCCGTTTCCATGGTAACCCGCAGACGACCAGTTTACGCCAATCGGCGTTAGCTGGTCGTCAAGAGGTTAAAAAGGCGGCAAAATTTGGATGGGGAATGGCAGTTTAGGCGCCAAAACCTGACCTTTAGGCGCCAAAACTGGATGGGGAATGGCAGCTTAGGCGCCAAAACCTGACCTTTAGGCGCCAAAACCTGACCTTGCCCCAGGCGCAACTTGGTCTAAATCTGTCCCTGTTTGTATATCGGTGTATACCATTGTCTGTATTATTATACACCCCATGTTTGTTTCTGACTTTGTACAGCGCCGCAGAGTATGTTGGCGCTTCATAAATCAATAATAATGTTAATAATGTTTAGCATGTCATTGATTATTCCTAACGGTGCCTATTAACGGTGCAATCACTTGAACGATTGACCATACGATCAATCAGATACCTTTTAGGGTGGCAATCAACAATGAATGATCCTTCTATCGATCGTTCTGTTGATCCGAATTTCAGAAGGATTCTGTTAGTCTGATCGGATTGCTTATCATTTTCCCCTCCGTTAGTGGTCCTGGTCGATTGGACAGTCTATCATCTAGGACATTTGATTGCTAAATAAGCACCTTATCATTGTGCCGGTCTACAGACCCCCGTATCTGCTGAGACCATCACAGGGGCCCGACGAGATGGGGGGCGAGCGTTGGTCGGAGTCTCGTTTAGCGCAGACCCGATCCTGCAGACGACGTCCAGCACGGAATTGGTTAAATCAGAAGAGCCGTCTGTGTTTGTAAATAAACCCCATCTCCGCTAATTACCTCCTGGGATGATTTTGTTTGCAATAATTAACGCCTTTGTCGGCTGTGACACTCATGTTAATTGGAGCGGGGGAGGGGGGTAGCGGGATGCAGGTACTGAGAGGATGTGGTTGGTTCAGTGAGAGAAGACATAACAAGACTTTAAAATTTGTTTGTTTTCTGATGAATTGAGGGGAAGAGGGGATATATCAAAGGATAAGACTGTATGAATAGTACTACCTTGTATCTGATGATTTGCAGGAAGAGGACATTGGGGGGCCAGTAATGCATAACAATATTTTGGATGGCCCCCTTAAGCCGCATCTACACGCGTAGATGCGGCCGTGATGTTCCTTATCAATCGAGCCGCTAATGCGGCTCGATTGATAAGATCCGACAGGACGGATCTTCCCACCGCCGATTCCCTGCTCGTCCCACGAGGGGACAATGGCAGGGAATCGAGCGGAAGATGCGTGGCGCGGGGACGAGCAGGAATCGAGCGGGTATTGATTCCAGTGCACACGCGGCGAGCGGGGGTGGCGGAAGAGGCGATCTACACGTGTAGATGAGGCTTTATGGTGTCATTCTCCAATTCCAAACTGCCCATTCCCCTCCATGGTGCCAAGTGGGACCTTTTTCCCTGATTCAGGTGAACTGGGCACTGGCTACGCAGGGTGCTTTAATACACCGTCATTGTACCTGCGGTATACGGTGCCCAAGTGGTGAGGTGGGCAACCAATTCACTACCCAATTGCCTAGTAATTCAGCTAAGAGTTTCCTGCACTATTACCTGATCAGTCCCTGATGAGTCACTCTAGGTGACGAAACATGTAGGGAGGAGCTTCTATGCGGAACTAAGTGGAAATGAACTGCAGCGTGCAACACGTAGGCCCCTCTACCCCCCCCCCACCCCCCCCCCCCCCCCCACACACACACACACAGTACACACACACACACAGTACACACACACACACACACACACACACAGTACACACACACACACACACACACAGTACACACACACACACACACACACTACACACACACACACACACACACACACACACTACACACACACACACAGTACACACACACACACAGTACACACACACACAGTACACACACACACACAGTACACACACACACACAGTACACACACACACACAGTACACACACACACACAGTACACACACACACACAGTACACACACACACACACACACACAGTACACACACACACACACACACACAGTACACACACACACTACACACACACACACACACACACAGTACACACACACACTACACACACACACACACTACACACACACACTCAGTACACACACACACTCAGTACACACTCAGTACACACACACACACACACACACACACACAGTACACACACACACAGTACACACACACACACACACACACACGAAACATGTAGGGAGGAGCTTCTATGCGGAACTAAGTGGAAATGAACTGCAGCGTGCAACACGTAGGCCCCTCTACCCCCCCCCCCCCCACACACACACAGTACACACACACACACACACAGTACACACACACACACACTACACACACAGTGCACACACACACAGTACACACACACACAGTACACACACACACACACACTACACACACACACACTACACACACACACACACACACAGTACACACACACACAGTACACACACACACACAGTACACACACACACACAGTACACACACACACACACACACAGTACACACACACACAGTACACACACACACTACACACACACACACACAGTACACACACACACACACACACACTCAGTACACACACACACACGCTCAGTACACACACACACGCTCAGTACACACACACACACTCAGTACACACACACACTCAGTACACACACACACTCAGTACACACACACACACACACACACACACAGTACACACACACACACACACGGTACACACACACACAGTACACACACACAGTACACACACACACACACAGTACACACACACACACACAGTACACACACACACACACACAGTACACACACACACACACTACACACACACACACACAGTACACACACACACACACTACACACACACACACACACACAGTACACACACACACACACACACACACACACACACTACACACACACACACACACACACACACAGTACACACACACACACACACACACACACACACACACACACACACACACACACACACATTGATGTCAGAATCTATAAAGATTAGAACCTCTTTGTTTGGAACGATAATGAATTGACAGGACAAATATCTAATTTGATTACATTCTAGTTGGGTGGCTTTACAGTGGACCTGAACGCTTGCACAGGACGGAAGGAAAACAGAGAGAAATACACCCTGTATGTATTTAGAGAGTTTAGCCTGTCTAATTCCCCCTCATCTGTGTCTAATCACAAGTTGTAATTTTGATCCCTCAGCTGTGTCACCTGACTACCACGGCAGATAAGCTCATTTGAAAGCACAGGATGTTAACAATATGTCTGCTTCCTTGAAAGCAGGACGTAGACACACTGCAGATTTATTGCAGGATCTGTATCATCTGTAACTAAGAAATGTTTTTCTTTAAAGGTTATTATGCTGTTGCTCATCTTTTAGAGCAGAGAGGAAGTCCTGAATTCAGGTCTGCTTTAATACTTGTACATGAAATATTTGCCACAGGAATAACTCCAGCATCTCCTTGAAACTGAGCTCCATAGGAAAGATATACAGCCTCGAAGACTTTAATTAAACATTTGCTGGAAATGATGTATGTAAATTAGCATGCAGGCCGCCTCCCCCCCCCTCCTCTGGATTGGTGCTCGGTGCTCAGAGGACTGCGCTGCAGCAGAGGAAGGACTGCTATAAAACATATCCGATGATTATGTTTTTCATTCGACCACTAATAGATGAACAATGCTCGGTCTGTAGGATGTGCCCGGGCCGCTATTTCAGTAATGTAATAATTGCCTACTGGATGGAACGGGAAGCAGGGGGGGAGGGGCAGTAATGACCTGTCTCGCTGTCACGCTGCATCCTATAGAATTATATATATCGCTATAGGCAGAGACTTGGTTATGGCTTTCAGAATTTGCTCGGCAACAGATTTAACCCCTGACGGGCTGGTGGGAAGTGGAATGCACGTGGGGGGGGGGGGGGGGGGAGCAGACAGCGCTGCAGAGAAGCCAGCATGTGGCCGGGGACAAACATCAGCCAATTTAGGGAACAATACGCGAGATGTGGCTGGATTGTAAAGAACGAGAATCTTACCGATTTTATGCAGCTCGTCAAAAGCAACCCTAAAGCTCTGAGCTGGTTGCACTGCAGTATTGCTTTCAAAGAGGAACTGTGGTAAAAATAACAATGAATAAAATTGCTTATTTTTTTTACAATATTCATTTATAGATTATTTAGTCACTGTTTGGCCATTGCAAAATGTTTCCTCAGCCTGATTTAGGCCTGGTACCCATTACAAATCGCAATCGCTAGCGTTTTTGACCACTTCGCATCCAGACCTTGTTTCCCACTTATGGACCAGAGCAGTTTTTACATTTTAGCTATGTCCCTTTTAATCAGCAATAACTTTATCCCTACGTATGACACCTAAATGAAATATATATTGTTTTTATCAAGACAAGCTAGACTTTCATTGTATGGCATTTTTTCCCTTGAACAATTTAGTTTTCTATGCATTTTAATAGGAAAAAGAGGAAAAAAAATAGAAAAAAACACATTATTTCTCAGTTTTACAAACTACAGTTTAAAACTAAAAAGGGCTATTGTAGATAAAAAACACACATTTTGTTTGTTTTTTTTTACACTTAAAACTTAGATTATGTTCCTGTCACAATTTATGCTGAAGATATTTTATTTGAAATAATGCTACAGGGTGCATTTTTCATTATGATTTGAGAAAATAAAAGTATTTTTAATAGTAAAAATCAATCTTATTTGTTCAGGGAACATTTATTCCCTTTCACCAATTAGTGCTACATCAGATGCCAGAGGTGTACAAAGGAGCAAATCCAACCCTGCACAGCACTGCTTCAGCTACAAGACGTATATCTACTGACTCGTGGCTTAGATGAAGTCACAGAGGACATAGATATACTGTAGTGGTGGATAAAGTGGTTATTGAGCGTTTTGTAAGCGATTTCATGAGCGTTTTCTGGTGATTTTGGTAGCGATTTTAAAAAGTGTAAGCTTTTTGCCAGCGATTGTGTAGCGATTTGTGATTAGCAATTTTATGGTCCTTTCAATTCATTTTCATTTTTTTTACAATGTGCAGTCATTTAAAAACGCTAGCAAAATCGTGCTGTGTAGGTTTTGACGAGCGATTACGTCAGCGTTTATATACTTTACATTGCAGAAATGCTAACGCAAAACACTAACGCTCAGAAATGCTGCATGTCCTGCGTTTGCGATTTTGGCAATCGCTCCAGTGGAATTTGGCCCATCCATTAACATTAGCTGAGCGTTTAGGGAAGTCGCTAGCGTTTTGAAGACCTCCCTAAACGCTAAAAAAAAACCCGCTATAGTGAGTTCTCAAAAAAAACGCTCTAGTGGGTTCCAGCCCTAACATTCTGAAATGTATCACTAGTGGTGACATCCTTAGCATAGCTCCCAACTGTTCCTCTTTTGGAGGGACAGTCCCTCTTTGGGAACTAAAATATCTCTGTGCCTCTTTCCTCCTCATTTGTCCCTCTTTCAGGACTGATGTGCAGATTTATGTAAATATATGTATTCTTCTACAGAAACGTTATTTATATCCTACTTTTCTTAGTTTCAAATGTTACTATGAAGGAAAATGAACCAGGATAGAAAGGACCAGTGTGGTTTGAATTATAAAACAACATATTTTTCTTATGAAATCTTTATGGTATGTGTGACTAGGGGTGTGATGGGGCGTGGTTAAAATGTGGCAGGGGTGTGGCTTCAGTATCCTTCTATCTGATCTAAAATATTCGGGAGGTATGTATTTAGTTCTGCCAGGTGATCTCTACGCAATGTTCGTTACTGAGAACGACACACACACACACACACACACACACACACACACACACACACACACACACACAGTGACATAGACACACACAGTGACATAGACACACACACACACACACACACAAACACTGTGAATCAGAGACATATACTCAGGGCCGGGCCGAGGCATAGGCTGGAGAGGCTCCAGCCTCAGGGCGCAGTGTAGGAGGGGGCGCAGAATTCATTTAGCTGTCATTCCTAATTGTGTTTGAAGCAGAAAGAAATAAGAAAAGGGGATACATGGCAGTGACTGCAAGCCAGATAACTAGGTATTATGGTGTTGGGGAGGTTGTGGGCTCTGTGGCGCCTCTTAGTCTAATAGCAATCACTGTGTGACAGTTGGGGTGGGAGAGGTGGAGGGGCGCACTTTGCTGTCTCAGCCTTGGGTGCTGGAGGACCTTGTCCCGGCTTTGCTACTGCCACACACACACAAAATCATAAAGACAACACCTTCACAGTGACACACACAGACACCCAACCACGCACAGCAACACCAACACACAGTAACATAGACACTTATACCCAATGACATACGCTCATTCTCACACACATGATCATACACACGCATGAACACACAGAGACAGACACACCACACTTACAGCAACACACCCATACCTGCGCAAAGGCACACACACATACGTGCACACAGACAGGCACACCCACACACAAGCACACAGACACACACAAGCATGCACCCAGACACAGGCGGGCAGACACACCACACATACAGCGACACACACAGACTAGCGCACAGATACACACAGACAGGCAGACACAATACATGTGCACAGACAGACAGGAAGACACACACACAGACGGGAAGACACATACATGTGCACAGACACACACAGGTAGACAGACACACACATACATGCACACAGACACAGGCGGGCAGACAAGCTACACTTACAGCGACGCACACACAGACTAGCGCACAGACACACACAGACTAGCGCACAGACACACACAGACTAGCGCACAGACACACACAGACTAGCGCACAGACAGGCAGACACACATACATGTGCACAGAGAGGCAGGAAGACACACACGTGCACACAGACACACACAGGCAGACAGACACACACATACATGCACACAGACACAGGCGGGCAGACACACCACACTTACAGCGACACACACAAACTAGCGCACAGAAACACACAGACTAGCGCACAGACACAGACAGGCAGACACACATACAAGTGCACAGACAGACAGGAAGACACAAAGACAGACGGGAAGATACACATGTGCACACAGACACATACAGACAGACACACACACACATACATGCACACAGACACACGCGGGCAGACAAACACAGGCAGACAGACACACACATACATGCACACGCAGACAGGCACACGCACAGGTGCGCCCTGACACACATACATCCACACAGACAGACACACATACGTGCACACAGACACACACACAGACAGACACACACACACACACGTGCGCAGACACACGCTCCTGGCTGCTGTCAGGCTGGTGATGATCCGGGCGAGCCGGATAATTAGGATCAGCTGCACTGGTGGCTGTGCTGTGAACAATCACACATCAGAGAGCTGTGAACACAGAAATAAGCAGCGCCTCGTCTCATTCCTGCTGAATCCACAGCAAGAGCCATGAATAATTTACACCATAACAATGTCCTGATTACCGCCGCATGGCACATGAACCCGGTGTCAGGGAATTCTCCATCTGTACATCACTGACCCAGATCTGTGTGTCCACAGGCCCCGCCCACAGCGCAGCCTGGCCAGGGGATTCCTGTGTCCTGCTGCAGTACAGCTACAGCATGTCCCTGCCCTGAGTGCAGCTCTCTGATCCTCTCCGTGCAGAAGAGCTGACAATCTAATGCATTGTGTGTGTACAGCTCTCTTCCTTCAAATATAAAGCACTTTACAGAGCACATAGTCATGTCACTGCCTGTCCTCAGAGGAGCTCACAATCTAATACTACCATAGTCCTAGCCTAATGTCCTACCATATTATTATGTATTTATATAGCACTGACATCTTCTGCAGCACTGCACTGAGTACATAGTCATGTCACTGACTGTCCCCAGAGGAGCTCACACTCTAATCCTACCATAGTCATAGTCCAATGCCCTTACCATATTATTATTATGTATTTACAGTATATAGTAATAATAATAATAATAATCCGAACATTTGTATAGCGCTTTTCTCCTGTCGGACTCAAAGCGCTCAAGAGCTGCAGCCACTGGGATGCGCTCAGGAGGCCACCCTGCAGTGTTAGGGAGTCTTGCCTTGAACTCCTTACTGAATAGGTACTTGACCTAGCCAGGATTTGAACCCTGGTCTCCCATGTCAAAGGCAGAGCCCTTAACCAGTACACTATCCAGCCACCATACTGACATCTCCTGCAGCACTGTAATGAGTACACAGTCATGTCACTGACTGTCCCCAGAGGAGCTCACAATCTAATCCTACCATAGTCATAGTCTAATGCCCTACCATATTATTATTATGTATTTATATAGTACTGACATCTCCTCCAGCACTGTAATGAGTACACAGTCATGTCACTGACTGTCCCCAGAGGAGCTCACAATCTAATCATACCATAGTCATAGTCTAATGCCCTACCATATTATTATTATGTATTTATATAGTACTGACATCTCCTGCAGCACTGTAATGAGTACACAGTCATGTCACTGACTGTCCCCAGAGGAGCTCACAATCTAATCCTACCATAGTCATAGTCTAATGTCCTACCATATTATTATTATGTATTTATATAGCACTGACATCTTCTGCAGCACTGTACTGAGTACATAGTCATGTCACTTGCTGTCCTCAGAGGACTTGTGAGATAGGATGCATTTTGAAAAATAAAAACACAGAAACCACGGGAGCCCAGACAGAGTAGTATGTACTGAAAATGGAGCAAGTGTAGGCAAATAGTACTCACAAAATTAGGTTGCTTTAGAAGACAGCCAACCTATTAGGCATGTGGAGAACTCCCATCTCCTCCACTCTGGTTAGATGGACTCTCTTGAATTGTTGTCGCTCTCTTGAGTGAAAAAAATGGCCACCAGTGCCACCTACAGTCCCTATCGCATTCATTAACCGGGGACTACCTGTATTTCACTAGTCACTTTATTAGGTACGTCTTGCAAGTGCTAAGTATGCAGCCACGGGCCGCTCATGAAGCAGGGTGAGGCAGGTTCCTCAGGCGGCGGAAGTGGGGGGGGGCAGTGCCGCTTGCACGTGGGTTGGAGAGCTGCCAAGCTAGAGGGGGTAGCAGCCAGGAAGGCGGAGCAGCAGGCACAGCAGTGGCGAGCGGGTCAGACCCCCCCTCACCTGGGGCTCCCCTGTCCAGCTAATTTCACGGCGTTTCTATCAGGCAGCGAGCGGGGAAAGCAATGACTCAACTACTTGCGTTCCCCTGCTTGCGTCATTTCCTGCATTGCGGCCCACTCTACTTCAGTGGGCAGCATTGCAGGAAATGACGCGAGCGGTGGAACGCATGCAGGTGAGTCATTGCTTTCCCCGCTCGCTGCCTAATAGAAATGCTGCCCAATTAGCTGGAGGGGGAGAGGGGACGGAGAGCCCCAGGTGAGGTGGGGGGTCTGACCCCCTCCCCACCACTGTGCTCACTGCTCACTGCTACCCCCTCCAGGCTATACTGGGGGCAATTATACTACCTATCGGGGGGGGGAGGGCATCCTCACAAGTTTGCCTTAGGCGGTAAAAAGTCTAGAACCGGCCCTGTGAGTTTGTATGACTTTTTTTGCCATCAGAACTGCCTTAATTCTTCATGGCAGTCTTCAGAGATTTTTGGTCCACAGGGGCATGATAGCATCTTGGAAATTGGCTCCGCCCATGTCATGGCCATGCCCATTTTTTAGTCGTGGCTCCCTTTAGTGTGGGCCTGGGGGCACAAATAATTTGCCGCTTGGGGCTACAAAACTCTTAGCAGCACCCCAGTCGCAGGCTTTAGGCTGGGGTCACTCTTGAGTCCATGGAAAAGGGTTGCA
The DNA here is from genome assembly GCF_040937935.1 of Hyperolius riggenbachi. Classification (NCBI taxonomy): domain Eukaryota; kingdom Metazoa; phylum Chordata; class Amphibia; order Anura; family Hyperoliidae; genus Hyperolius; species Hyperolius riggenbachi. The sequence continues at coordinate 24,969,706 of NC_090650.1, read as the reverse complement.
ATTTTCCACGGACAATTATTTGTCGTCTCATCGCAAACTCTGCTGACTGGGAATTCCATGCAGCGTGTGCAAAAGGCAACACTTCTGGTATTTTTTTTAATAGCACATTACTTGCGACTCTCCATTGGGAAGCATTATGTGCATTTTTGCATTGCGCGTAAACGCCTGCGATTTTTGGCAAGTGTTACCCCTACCTTACTGTTTATTTCACAGAGGTGGGGGAGGGTGGAAACTCCTTAAAGAAGAACTGTAGTGAGAGGGATCTGGTGGAGGCTGCCATATTTGTTTCCATTTAAGCAATACCAGTTACCTGGCTGTCCTGCTGATCCTCTGCCTCTAATATTTTCAGCCATAGGCCCTGAACAAGCATGCAGCAGATCAGGTGTTTCTGATATTTTTACAGATATGACAAGATTACCTGCATACTTGTTTCTAGGGTGATTCAGACACTTCTTTAGCCAAATAGATCAGCAGGGCTGCCAGGCAACAGGTTACATAGTTACATAGTTATTTTGGTTGAAAAAAGACATACGTCCATCGAGTTCAACCAGAGAACAAAGTACAACACCAGCCTGCTCCCTCACATATCCCTGTTGATCCAGAGGAAGGCGAAAAACCCTTACAAGGCATGGTCCAATTAGCCCCAAAAGGGAAAAACTCCTTCCCGACTCCAGATGGCAATCAGATAAAATCCCTGGATCAACATCATTAGGCATTACCTAGTAATTGTAGCCATCCATGTCTTTCAATGCAAGGAAAGCATCTAAGCCCCCTTTAAATGCAGGTATAGAGTTTGCCATAATGACTTCCTGTGGCAATGCATTCCACATCTTAATCACTCTTACTGTAAAGAACCCTTTCCTAAATAAATGGCTAAAACGTTTTTCCTCCATGCGCAGATCATCATGTACTCTAGTCCTCTGAGAAGGCCTAGGGACAAAAAGCTCATCCGCCAAGCTATTGTATTGTCCTCTGATGTATTTATACATGTTAATTAGATCCCCTCTAAGGCGTCTTTTCTCTAGACTAAATAAACCCAGTTTATCTAACCTTTCTTGGTAAGTGAGACCTTCCATCCCACATATCAATTTTGTTGCTTGTCTCTGCACCTGCTCTAAAACTGCAATATCTTTCCTGTAATGTGGTGCCCAGAACTGAATTCCATATTCCAGATGTGGCCTTACTAGTATTGTTTAAAAGGAAATAAATATGGCAGCCTCCATATACCTCTCACTACAGTTCACCTTTAAGAATAGCAACAGAAATATTTTATATAATCTTTTAACTCACATTGCTTAATATGGCTGACATCACGCCCAGCACCATGGCAACGCTCCATATAGCGAGAGCGATTCCCAGCCATTCATTCCGCATGCATACAGAGCCATTGGAGCGTAGCGTCTTCCTATAGATCCATTAGTCGAGTATATCTTCCCTTTATGCGGATCTTTAGCCGCCATCATGAGTAGAATGAGAACAGCGGGGCGAGAAAGCAAATGCCTTACAAATGAAGGTATTATACCGCCATCACCTGACAGGTCTGTGCTGCCTACATGTGGTTTTCCTGTACAGCGTGATATGGCGCCCCCTATAGTCTGCATCACCCAGACAGCAGGAAATGCCCCTCACCTCCAGTAGTACTTTGGTCACGCCACATAAAGAAAAATCTTAAAGTAAAACTCTGACAAAGCGGACCTGAACTCAGAACTTCCTCTCAGCTCTAAAATATAAGCAACAGCAGAATAACCTTTAAAGAAAAACATTTCTTTATTACAGCTGATGCAAATCCTGCAGTAACTCTGCAGTGTGTCCACTTCCTGCTTTCTTGAAAGCACACAAAGGGATTACATCCAGTGTTTACAAATTAGCTGCTCTGCCGAGGCAGCCAGCTGACACAGCTGAGAGATCAAATTACAGCTGTGATTTGTTACAGATGAGGGGGAATTAGACAAGCTAAACTCTCTAATTACATACTAAATACATACAGGGTGCATTTCTCTCTGTTTTCCTTCTGTCCTTTGCAAGAGTTCAGGTCCACTTTAAACACAGAAAACAAATACTTACCTCAGGAGAGGAGAGCCTCTGGATCCTAACGAGGATTTCTTGCTCCTCCTCCTCTGTTTCAGCTCTGGGACCCTCCAACACTGCCCCCCCTGCGCTGGCACACTAGCACCAGCACTGCTCGGGGTCGTGCGGGAATACCCGAGTCTGATTGGGTCCGTGCTTCTGTGCAGACAGCTTGCCCCTGCACAGTAGCGCGGACCCGATCCTGCCTGACTTTTTCTGAAGAAAGTGTGTGGGGCGTTGCTAGTTCCGCCAAGCTCTTTTTTAGGGGTCCCAGCGTTTGAACGTAGCGGCAGATGAGGACGAGGGAGGCCTTTTTAGGATCCAGAGGCTTCCCTCTCTCGAGGTAAGTACCCCCTATGGACACTCTTTATTTTGCCACAGGTACACTTGAACACTTGCTTGCTCAGTCATTTTGATTCTTTTGTCACATTTTCAGCATGCGATTTTAGAGCTATTTTGTGCTCCTATCGCAATCACCCAAGTGCTACATGGACCGTGTTTGTACTTTAGGGAAAATCGGATTGCTGCAGTGAGAACACCACCATCGCATTGTTACAGCCAGGGGCGTAACTAGAAATCACTGGGACCCCCTGCGAGACTCTGGATGGGAACCCCCAGCCAAACCGCGGAGAGGCTGGGGGTAGAACAGCGCTGTACACAAGAGCCTGCTGAATAGGAACTGTCTACAAATCATTGTCAGCAAAACTTTTGTAGGATTCCTTATCAGTGGCTGAGCAGATGCAGTCATTGCAGTCATGCAGAACTGTGCAGAGAGCAGAAAGGTTTTTTTTATCTCCTTGCCCTTAGTTGTAAGTCCCCCCCTGGCCCTGTGGCTTCTTGGCCCCTCTGCGGCTGCATTCCATGCAGGGTCTATTGTTACGCCCCTGGTTACAGCACTTTGCATATCGTCAAAACGCTGAAAATCATTAACAAAAGTGCTGCAGTGTGAAATAGCCCCTTTCCAGTGCTCATCACAGGCGTTTGCTGGATTTAGTTCATGGATTTGCATGGGGGGGGGGGGGGGGGGGTAATGCCGGCATGTGTCAGACATGACCAGTGCATTGTTACTGAATGCCAGTGGTGTAGCAATAGGGGGTGCAGAGGTTGCGACCGCATCGGGGCCCTTGGGCCCTCCCTCAACCACAGTATTAGCTCTCTATTGGTGCTGTGCTCACAATAATCACTTCTATAGATGATTTGATTAGTAGTAATCATTAACAAACAGTTCCCCATTCCCTTCTTGCACCTCTGACACTGTAGTAGCCATAGGCAAGTTTTGGTGCGCCGTATCAATTGTTATTTATAGAGTGCTTGGGGGGCCCAATGTGAAACTTGCACCAGGGCCCATAGCTCCTTAGCTACGCCACTGCTGAATGCTGCAATTGCAGCCAAATGGCGCCCGCGTGTGGCCAGCAGACGACAAATGGGCAGTGCAGTCGTCCGTGGAAAAGAGGCCTAATCCTATAGGATGGCTATATGGGCACATAAATGGCAGATGAAATTCAATGTTGAAAAATGTAAAGTCATGCATTTTGGTCGTACCAATGGTCTAGCACCATAGAAAATAAATGGGATACAGTTGGGGACATCAAACTTGGAGAAGGACTTAGGAGTACTCATCGACAGCAAGTTAAATAATCGTACTCAATGCCAAGCCGCTGCAGCTAAAGCTAACAACATTTTGGGATGCATTAACCACCCTGGCGTTCTATTAAGATCGCCAGGGAGGCTGCGGGAGGGTTTTTTTTTAATAAAAAAAAACTATTTCATGCAGCCAACTGAAAGTTGGCTGCATGAAAGCCCACTAGAGGGCGCTCCGGAGGCGTTCTTCCGATCGCCTCCGGCGCCCAGAATAAACAAGGAAGGCCGCAATGAGCAGCCTTCCTTGTTTTGCTTACATCGTCGCCATAGCGACGAGCGGAGTGACGTCATGGACGTCAGCCGACGTCCTGACGTCAGCCGCCTCCGATCCAGCCCTTAGCGCTGGCCGGAACTTTTTGTTCCGGCTACGCTGGGCTCAGGCGGCTGGGGGGACCCTCTTTCGCCGCTGCTCGCGGCGGATCGCCGCAGAGCGGCGGCGATCAGGCAGCACACGCGGCTGGCAAAGTGCCGGCTGCATGTGCTGCTTTTTATTTGAGCCAAATCGGCCCAGCAGGGCCTGAGCGGCAGGCTCCGGCGGTACTGGACGAGCTGAGCTCGTCCAGACCGCTCAGCAGGTTAAAAGGGAAATAAAAACTCGAGATGCTAGCATAATATTGCCCCTGTTTAACTCTCTAGTAAGGCCACATCTGGAATATGGAATTCAGTTCTGGGCACCACATTACAGGAAAGATATTGCAGTTTTAGAGCAGGTGCAGAGACGAGCAACAAAATTGATACGTGGGATGGAAGGTCTCACTTACCAAGAAAGGTTAGATAAACTGGGTTTATTTAGTCCAGAGAAAAGACGCCTTAGAGGGGATCTAATTAACATGCATAAATGCAAGAGAGAGCAATATAATAGCTTGGCGGATGAGCTTTTTGTCCCTAGGCCTTCTCAAAAGACTAGAGGACATGATCTGCGCATTGAGGAAAAATGTTTTAGCCATTTATTTAGCAAAGGGTTCTTTACAGTAAGAGTGATTAAGATGTGGAATGCATTGCCACAGGAAGTCGTTATGGCAAACTCTATACCTGCATTTAAAGGGGGCTTAGATGCTTTCCTTGCGTTGAAAGACATCCATGGCTACAATTACTAGGTAATGCCTAATGATGTTGATCCAGGGATTTTATCTGATTGCCATCTGTAGTCGGGAAGGAATTTTTCCCTTTTGGGGCTAATTGGACCATGCCTTGTAAGGGTTTTTTTCGCCTTCCTCTGGATCAACAGGGATATGTGAGGGAGCAGGCTGGAGTTGTACTTTGTATTGGTTGAACTCGATGGACGTATGTCTTTTTTCAGCCAAAATAACTATGTAACTATGTAACTGTCATGCTTGTAGCAGCCACACACATATGGGTAAATTCAAGGCTTCCAAAGTAAAGACTTACTGCTTTCCCTCTTCAAGGCAGGGAAATATCTTAGGGTAGGCACACACTAGGCAGAATCGCATGTGCACTTTCCATAGCACACAGTGGAAAATGCATATGCGCCTCAGGGCGTGCTCTGTATGTCTTATATTGTGGTGAAATCCCTCCTGCAGTGTGATGTAAGAACCTAGGTAATGACTGTTTCCTGTCTGTGATCCTTGTTGCATTGTGGGAAATAACAGCTTTTTCCACCTGCCGGGTAACCAGTATCTCCCTCCATGTATAAGTATATCTATAAAAAACAGCCTTTTAGCCTATGACATTGTTAGTGGGTGTGGTTATATAAATGGCAGTTGGTGCTGTCAAGTTTTTTTTTCTTATCTGCCAGTAGTAAAGATGATGACCTGCTGGCTCATTGTGAATCAAACAACACAAATGAACTACATAGCGAATATCACTCATTTCTTAATCTTTTTTTTTTTAACTTCTCACTCTTTTCAATATTTTTTTTCTCCTTTTCGCCTAAAGGGAACCTTAACTGAGAGGCATATGGCTGTTTCCTTTTAAACAATACCTTGGCGTAGGACAGTCAGAGCACAAGAAGGCGGGGCACAGACTATGACCTGAGAGGAGGTTTTGCGCCCCCTAGAGGGGTTCCCCTGCAGGGCGGGCTAGCCCTGCCGGTCAGTGTGTTTATAACCCAGGGTCTTCTGCCTTGTCCTGTGTAGGCATGCAGATCCATTCAGCTTCCATCTGTCAGGCCAGCACAGGCCAACGCCCAGCCAATTACCCCAATCCGAGGACAGACCATCCATCTGTTGCCCACAGAGATGCCATCTGCAGGAGGGGGGGCTGGATTACCCCACATCTCCTCTGATAGGGATAATAACTCAAGGTAAACAATCCCGTCACTCGCTCCAATTAGTCCTCCGCAGTGACGGCAGCGCTCAATCCCTTATATCTTCTGTAAGGTGACCTGCGGCTCTCTGACATGACGCCACTGGTCACAGGTGTGCACAGAGGGGCAGATCAGGTCAGGCCAATTGCTCCAGGTCCCCAGAGCCTGTAGGGGCCCCAAGGCGTCTCCCACCAACTTAACCATTGCTCCCCTGCAGGCCCGGATTTACATCACAGGAGCCTATAGGCACAGAGGTCGTGGAACTCTGGACTTCACCCTCCATGGACCTACAAACTCCCACATAACTGCACTGCAAGTGTGCCGATTGGCCCAGCTGTCACCTCTCCCTTACTTCCCTTGCCCGTCATAGATGCTCCTAAGTATTAGGTAGCTAGAGGTGCCCTCAATATTAAGCAGCTAGAGGTGCCCCAAGTAGTACGTAGCTAGTGGTGCCCCCAACTGAGGGAGATCCGGTCAGTGCAATGCCGAGAGCAGTGTGAGTAACCTCTCATTTACGCTCTGCTCGGGACTCTGCATAGGGAAGGAGGGAGGGAGGCACTGGGGGAGGTGAGTGAGCCGCCTTTCCATCATCAGGCGCCTGTAGGCACAAGCCTACAGTGCCTTATGGTAAATCCGGCCCTGCTCCCCGGGGCCCCTGCAGAGTCTTTGGCAGAGCTCCCCGGGCTCCGTGCATGCCTGTGTTCATCCACCGCTGGCTGCATCTTCTGTGACCAGTGACATGATATTGCGTAATAACACGCGCTGGGCCAAGGAGGAGAGGCGCCCCCGTGAGGATGAAGTCTGGGAGTGCAGGGAGCCATGCATTGACAGAGGAGTGTGCCCACCAGAACTGCAGGAACCCCGGGGAGCACAGTTAGGTTGGGGGTGGGGGAAGGGACAGCAGCCGGCTCAGGGGGGAAACCTGGCTGCAAAAAAGCCCTCCCCCCCCCCCCCGTGCCGCTTTCTTGTTTAGGTGACCGTCAAGTGGGCCCCCAGATTTATTTAGGATGGGTCCTGGAGCAGATGTCCCTACCGCCAGCACTGCTGCTGTGTACACATTATAAAGGTGGCCACTAACGGTCCAATTTCTAGCGAAAAATCGTTAGAGCGATCAGATTGGTTGTAAATAATCTCTGTTGGTGGGCACAATGGATTATGAACGATTATAATTGTCCGATTGGATTTTCGTCAAACCAAAATTTGGATTTTCTTGTTGGTTGTGATAGATAGGAAGCAAAGATTGGTTCGTTGATGGCGTAGTGAACGATTTCACTTCCGATCAGAATTTCTGATCGCTCGAACGATTTTTCGCTAGAAATTGGACCGTTACTGACCAGCTTTAGATCACTCTGCCTGGAGACGACATTTCAGAGTTTGGCGAAGGCTGGAGAGAAAGGCTTGGTACACACATCCAATTTTGATTGCCCACTGACTGAACAATTTTACCGCCATCTCCTCATAGGGGGATTCTTAGGCTAGGTTCACAGTGGCCAGTTGCATAAACCACACGTTATAATGCCTTATAATGACTGTGAACTGCAATGGAGACTGGACATAGACTTTAATACAAATCCAGCATGCAGCGAGTTAGAATAACGTGATCAGTTACAACGCAGTACTGTGAATAGACCCATAGAGCTGTATGGGCAGTGAGTTGACATGCTGAATTATTCTGCAACACAACTGACCACTGTGAACAGGGCCTCAGGGTTTTCTTTGATTTCAAAAGCATTTCCTGAATGGCGGCAGGGCCGGGCCGAGGCATAGGCTGGATAGGCTCCAGCCTCAGGACGCAGTGTAGGAGGGGGCGCACAATTCATTTAGCTGTCATTTCTAATTGTGTATGAAGCAGAAAGAAATAAGAAAAGGGGATACATAGCAGTGACTGCAAGCCAGATAACTAGATATTAAGGTGTTGGGGAGGTTGTGGGCCCTGTGGCACCTCTTAGTCTAATAGCAATCAGTGTGTGATGGCTGGGGTGGGAGGGATGGAGGGGCGCACTTTGGTGTCTCAGCCTTGGGTGCTGGAGGACCTTGTCCCTGCTCTGAATGGCGGTTGCTAAGTCTAACTGCCAAAATAGTGTACGAGTAAGTAGGGAGGCTGGCTGGTATCTTACTGTTTTGTGCAGTTAAATAAACTGCCGTTCTGGAAATGCTTTTGAAAACAAAGAAAACCCTGAGAATCTCCCATGAGGAGATGGACTAGTCCAAAACCTGTCAGTTCTGTCAGATTTTAACAACTTACTTTTTTTGCTGGAGTGGTCCTTTGAGAAGGCAAACTTTTGTTTCACGGATTGGTACAAACTTCATATAAAGATCAGGGAGAGACGTAGTGACATATGAATAGCGTGTCCTCCAGGAAGGCTAGGGATGAAGATGATTGTTGGAGTCTGGCGGGGCAGTGGGGGCAGTTGGGGTAATGACTGCTGATTTTGGAATGAAAGGGGGAGGTTTTCAGAAGACATTACACCACACTCCCGTCTCTGCCCCTCTGCCCGAGGGTCCCACAGAATAGATCCGGGGGTCCCGGGAACTCTCAGCGGACAATACGCAGTTGTCTTTCCATGTAATGGGGGTCCTGTCCTCACAATGCCCCAGCAGCTGTTTCTGGCAGGCAGCAGACGGTGCATTGTGCCACGCTCCCTGGGGAGGGGCAGGGGAAAGCATCAAAGGCTGCTGGTGACAAGGATCGGATGTGGACTGACTTACAACAACTGATGGCCGGTCCCAGCCGCTGGCAGCAGAGCAGACTCCCATCCTCACACTAGTCTGGGAGCACGCCTGTTAGAATCGCGTGCAAATCCCGCGAAATCTCACACAATGAAAGTCTATAGTCTGCATTGCAAATTACATCAATCTAGGATTTGAAATGAACTTTTTAAAAGGAACCCCAAGGTTTGAGACCTATAGCAGCTGCCATATTTATTTCCTTTTAAACGGTACCAGTTACCTGGCAGTCCTGCTGATCTTTCTGGTCAGGAGGGTCTAAATCACACACCTGAAACAAGCATGCAGCTAATCTTGTCAGATTCGTCAGACAGCTGATCTGCTGCATGCTTGTTCAGGGTCTATGGCTTATAGTATTATAGGCAGAGGATCACTAGGACAGCCAGGCAATGTGCATTATTTAAAAGGAAACAAACATGTCAGCCTCCATATCCCTCTCATCTCGGATTCCCTTTAAAAATGCACAACATGTTGGATGGAAAAAACACGAGATTAACGTATTACGGTTAAAAAAAATTCTAATACTGTATGTTTCCCTCTACATAAGAAGGCTGATTATTAAAAAAGCAAATGCATGAAAAACGCCCCCCCAAAAAAGCAAACCCACAAAAATGCAATAAAAAAAAACATAAAAAGCAGAGAAAAATGTAAAAAATGCATATGGCAGTGCTCCCAGCCAGAAAGCAGCCAGAGTCCTGTTCTCTGTACCAACATTTAGGCTAGGTTCACGGTAAGCGTTGCGATCCCGGTAACAGCAGGAAAGTCGCACTGCACGTGTTCCAAGCATTGCATCGCATACAGTGACGCATACAGATAATAACCGTCGCTGCTAAAGAACAGCTGTAGTGAAAGAAGAATAGGAAGCCTGCCATATTTATTTCCTTTTAAAGAAAACCTGTACTGAAAAAAGTTCCCCTGGGGGGTTACGCACCTCAGTAGGGGGAAGCCTCTGGACCCTATCGAGGCTTCCCCTGTCCTCCTGTGTCCCACAGCGGTCTCACTGGAACGCACAGGCGACAAATCTGACAGCCTGTTCAATATTTATCTTTCCAGGCTCCAGCGGGGGCGCTGTTGCGGCTCTTCTGACGCAGATAGGCGAAAATAGCCGATCTCCGTCTGGTCCGCTCTACTGCGCAGGCGACTTGCGCCTGCGCAGTAGAGCGGCCCGACGGAGATCGGCTATTTCCGCCTATCTCCGTGGGAAGAGCGGATACTGTGCCTGCGCTGGAGCCAAAAGGTAAATATTTACATCGCCGTCGCACCGGGAGGATTTTCTCCGCCGTCGTGGGACAGAGGAGGACGGGGGAAGCCTCAACAGGATCCGGAGGCTTCCCCCACCCGAGGTGAGTACCCCCCGGGGGAGTTTTTTTCATTACATTTTTTATTTTGTTGCAGTAGTGTCTGAATGGCACCAGAAACAAACATGCAGCTAATCTTCAGACCAGGCCTTTCTGCCTAGTGTGTTCATAGCCTAAAGAAACCAGATAGACTAACCTGGCAGTCCTGATTCTGTGACAATTCTTCCTTCATATGAATGGCCGAGGTTCAAACACAGCCGCTACTCCCTCCTGCGATGTTTCAGCTGCATTACTCTAGAGAGAAGGAAGGGGAGGGGGGGGGGTGTTGTTACAGAGGTGTTAATATAACAACTAAACTCAAAACTTCACACTTCATTTTCCAAGTAAATTATCGCTGGATTACACAGTTGTTTATCTGCCTGGAGTAAATATCACAAATCATTCTGTGGCACCTTCATGCTAAAACGCAGCACAAACAGGAGGAAAAGGGGTAGTTGGGCCGAACGGTTCGCCGGCGAACGTGGTTCGCGCGAACTTAGGTGGTTCGCGTGCGGGTGTCGCACGCGAACGTTTTGCGGCAAAAGTTCGCAAAAAATCGGTTCGCCCCATAATGCACCTGAGGGTCAACTTTGACCCTCTACATCACAGTCAGCAGGCCCAGTGTAGCCAATTAGGCTACACTAGCCCCTGGAGCCCCACCCCCCCTTATATAAGGCAGGCAGCGGCGGCTGCATTAGTGAGAGTAGGGCGAGCTGCTGCAGTCTCTCATAGGGAAAGATTAGTTAGGCTTAACTTCTTCCTGGCTGCATACCTGTTCTGTTCAGTGAGCCCTCAGCCCACTGCATACCTGTTCAGTGATCCTGCCACTGCATACCTGTTCAGTGATCCTGCCAGTGCATACCTGTTCATTGATCCTGCCACTGCATACCTGTTCAGTGATCCTGCCAGTGCATACCTGTTCATTGATCCTGCCACTGCATACCTGTTCAGTGATCCTGCCAGTGCATACCTGTTCATTGATCCTGCCACTGCATACCTGTTCATTGATCCTGCCACTGCATACCTGTTCAGTGATCCTGCCACTGCATACCTGTTCAGTGATCCTGCCAGTGCATACCTGTTCATTGATCCTGCCACTGCATACCTGTTCAGTGATCCTGCCACTGCGTACCTGTTCAGTGATCCTGCCACTGCATACCTGTTCATTGATCCTGCCACTGCATACCTGTTCATTGATCCTGCCACTGCATACCTGTTCAGTGATCCTGCCACTGCGTACCTGTTCAGTGATCCTGCCACTGCATACCTGTTCATTGATCCTGCCACTGCATACCTGTTCAGTGAACCCGCCACTGCATACCTGTTCTGTTCAGTGAACAGTTTGGTGTGTCAGTGTGAAGCAGTACCTTAATTACACTACCTGATTGATGTATACACATGCAAGATGTTTTAAAGCACTTTAGGCCTGTCATTTAGCATTCAATGTGATTTCTGCCCTTAAAACGCTGCTTTGCGTCAAATCCAGATTTTTCCCGGGGACTTTTGGCATCTATCCCACTCCGCCATGCCCCCCTCCAGGTGTTAGACCCCTTGAAACATCTTTTCCATCACTTTTGTGGCCAGCATAATTATTTTTTTTTTTCAAAGTTCGCATCCCCATTGAAGTCTATTGCGGTTCGCGAACTTTAACGCGAACCGAACCTTCCGCGAAAGTTCGCGAACCCGGTTCGCGAACCTAAAATCGGAGGTTCGGCCCAACTCTCGGCTGACTCCATAACGAAATGAGCGACAAGTGATGAACGCTAATCACGTATTTACTATAAAGGATAACAGAATTCAATGAATATTAATAAACTGCAAACAAACACAAGTCAGATAAAGGTAGCCATATATTACTCGATTTTCTATCAAGCGATGAAGCAACTTTATTGGCTGATCAACAACAGTGTGGTTGGCCGACTAGTGGCCCACACGCTGCAAGCGATATCCTGGTAATCCACCTTCACTGATCAAGCTAAACGATATTATGCCTCTGTACTCTGAAACCAAAAATCAATTCTGTTTCGATCAAAATCATGTGAACAGTAGCTGATTGCTTACGATTGACCGATATTTTCCATCTTGCATGATCAACTAAATTGTTTGATTACACTAGACATAGGCCAATTTCCAACAATGAAACAGAATGAAACATAGTAGATTCTCCCCCGATCCAATAAAATGATCAAATCGAATGGTCGAACTGGGGACCCTTTTATGTTGTGGACTGGATATGGCTCTATGGGAGGACTTGTGAGATAGGGGTGTTACTGGGGACCCGACCCAGTAATGTTATGGACTGGATATGGCTCTATGCTGGTACTTGTGAGATAGAGGTGTTACTGGGTGCCCAGTTATGTTGTAACTTGTGGACTGGATATGGCTCTATGGGAGGGCTTGTGTGATACAGGTGTTACTGGAGACTTGTTATGTTATGGACTGGATATGGCTCTATGGGAGAACATGTCAGATAGAGGTGTTACTGGGGACCATTTATGTTATAGACTGGATATGGCTCTATAGGAGGACTTGTGAGATAGAGGTGTTACTGGGGATCAGTTATGCTATAGACTGGATATGGCTCTATAGGAGGACTTGTGAGATAGAGGTGTTACTGGGGATCAGTTATGTTATAGACTGGATATGGCTCTATAGGAGGACTTGTGAGATACAGGTGTTACTGGAGACTTGTTATGTTATGGACTGAATATGGCTCTATGGGAGAACATGTCAGATAGAGGTGTTACTGGGAATGCAGTTATGTTATGGACTGGATATGTCTCTATGGGAGGACTTGTGAGATAGGGGTGTTACTGGGGACCCAGTAATGTTATGGACTGGATATGGCTCTATGGAAGGACCTGTGGGAGATATAGGTGTAATTGGTGATCCAGTTATATTATAGACTAAATATGGCTCTATGGTGGGACTTGTGTGATAGAGGTGTTGTGCTGGGAATACACGGCTCGATTCTGAGCCATTTACTGTAGATGGCTCGATAGATAATTTCTGACATGTCCAATCTCCGGCCTGATTGTATCGCTGGTCAATTCCGCATTGAAGACAATGCAAAAAGATAAGAAAAAACAAGCGGAAGATAAGAGAACGGCCTGCAGAATCGAGCGGGAAATCGATCGAGCTGGAGAATCGAGCTGCTAAATGGTTCCGTGTATGCCCAGTATTACTGGGCACTGCCTGAGTGAGCAGACATTGATAAACTCTCTGTAGAACAGGGTGTTTTTATTGTCTCACAGAGCTCCTCCCTCCACCATTTCTGTTCACAGCAGCCTGTCAAGATAACAAACAACCAACAAAAGGCCCTACACTGCAGGTAAGACATACTGTATATGCCTGTATTCTCCCGCTGAATGGAGCGGTGTCTATTAGCAATGCAGGTTTGTTGGGATAGGTTAGTTTCACTTCAATAATAAGGCCCACCGGTGCACGGAAGTGGCGGGGGAAGGTTTTGGCGCCTCCGACGCTCTCCGCGTTGGGAGTGCGGCGTCTCCCGGAGGTGTAGGTTTAGCCTGCCAGGTTTCTAGCGGTGTTTGCTTTTCCTCCTCCGTAGCGCTGGTCTCGCCGGGACACGGAGTATAAATTTAATCTGCGCAGTGCTGTATTTGGGATCATTAGATAACAGCCTGGGGACCCCTCGGGGTCTCATCTCTCTCAGGATCATTCCCACTGACATACACTGCTTCCCTCTTCATCTTCATATCCAGGAAGAGGTGACTCTGCAAACTGCTGAGACAGCGGCCCTCACAGCTAATGAGGTGTCCCTCACCGAGGCCGGACACTAATGATACAGTACCTGCTGGTAGGTCCCAGCATCGTGACCCTGTGCTAACAGAGCTAGAGAGGAACTTTACTTCACCAAACTATAGAGGTAGAGGGAAAAAACAAATCAATACATTGCAAAGTGAGAAGTTAAAAAATAGAAGACAGATCAAGAAATGATTGATACTCGCCACGTAATTCGTTCATGTTGTTTGATCCACCGTGAGCCTGCAGGTCAGCATCTTTACTGCTGGCGGACAAGGAAAAAAACAGAACCAGCTGCCCTCATCTATAAACACACCCGCTAACAATGTGATAGGCTAAATGTTTGTTATATGGAGGGAATTACTCCATGCTTGGGGCAGCACGGTGGCGTAGTGGATAGCACATTCTCCTTGCAGAACTGGGTCTCTGGTTCAAATGCCAACTAGGGCACTATCTGCATAGAGTTTGTGTGTTCTCCCCGTGTTTGCGTGGGTTTCCTCCGGGCATGCTGGTTTTCTTCCACATCCCAAAAACATAAAGATAAGTTAATTGGCTTCCCCCTAAATTGGCCCTAGACCAGGGGTGTCAAGCTCAAATACAAAGTGAGCCGAAATTGTACACCAATGACCTACTCGTGGGCCAATCTTGATGTCTATTGAGCACCATCCTCCATTATAAAGGTCCCAGGTTGCCCCCTCCCTCCCCTATATAGTTTCCTGATGTTTAAAGCTTTCACCCTCCTCCCCCATATGGCTTGCCTGGTGATCTAGGGCGTCACCTCCAATATAGCTTCCCTGGTGGTCTATAGTGGGCCAAATATAATGCAAAGTGGGGAAACCACTTGAGGGCCAAATTTAATGGCTCTGAGGGCCAGATTTGGCCCACGGGCCGGAGTTTGACATGTATGCCCTAGACTGTGATACAAACGCTACACTATGACTACATATGACTATGGTAGGGATTAGATTGTGAGCCCCTCTGAGGGACAGTTAAGTGACAACACAAGATACTCTGTACAGCGCTGCAGAAGATGTCGGAGCTATATAAATACTAAATAGTAATTCATGGCAGTTGGTAAAAAACACTCTTTCCCACGATGCAGCGAGATTCACAGACAGAAAACTGTCAAGGCCATGGTCCTGACATCACACTGTGGGAGGGGTTTCACCACAATATCAGCCATACAGACCCCCCTGATGATCTATTTGAGAAAAAGTTAAACAATTATCGTAGGAAAGGGGGTATCGGCTACTGATTGGGATGAAGTTCAATTCCTCTTAATAAAGTGCTGAACTTAGTACCTTGTTAATAATAGCCAGTGATCGTCCTATTCAGTGATGTCCGGTTTTTGGTTGCTGATGTCATGTTACCAGCCATTGATGACTTAGTGTCATGTTACTGCCCGATAATGTCATGTTACTACTAAGGGATGTTGTGTTACCTGAGACTGACCCTAGGTACCTGAGTTTGAGACTGACCCTGGATAGGGTACTTTAGCATGAAACTAACTGTACATGGTGTACCTGAGTTTAAAGCTGACCCTAGACTGGGTTCCTGAGTTTGAGACTGACCCTGGATAGGGTACTTTAGCATGAAACCAACTGTAGATGGTGTACCTGAGTTTGAGGCTGACCCTAGACTGGGTTCTTGAGTTTGAGACAAACCGTGGATAGGGTACTTTAGCATGAGACTTAATCTGGATGGGGTATCTGAGTTTGAGACTGACACTGGATAGAGAACCTGAGCTTGGAAGTATCCCTGGATGAGGTACCTGGGCTTGGAACTCACCCTGGATGGGGTTCCTGAGCTTGAGTTGAACTTTGGCTAGGGTAATTGAGTTTGAGATTGACACTGGATGGCGTACCTAAGCTTAAAATATGGGTTACTAAAATTTGGGATTGACCCTGAACAGGATCCCTAAGCGTTCAACTGACACTGGAAGAGGTACCTGAGCTGAGGACTAACCCTGGATGTGGTTTCGCATTGACCCCAATGGGGCACTTGAGATTGGAACTAACCCTGAATTGGACACTTGAACTTGGAACTAATCCTGAATGGGGAACTTGAGGCTAGAAATTACCGGGATGTGGACCAGACCCTTAATGGAGTACCTCAGGCTTAAACTGGTCCTAGATGGGGTACCAAATATTGAACCTAGTTTTGGATGGGTACCAAAGCTTGTATTTGACTTTGAATAGGGTATGTGAGCTTGTATATAACTATTAATGGCAAACCCGAGCTTGGGACTGGCCCTAGATGGGGTACGTTCACCAGAATGGCTGAGAACCCCTGGTCTAGATCATCTAAATGCTGCTCCTCTCTGTTAAAGTGCTGCTCCGGCCCCCGCAGCTCCTGTATTCTGTCAGTAAGATATGCCTGTCCCATGAGCCAGGCCGTAGCGTGTTGCTCCTAGGAGCGCAGGTGGCCGGGCTCACGCGCCTGTCACGGCTCCGGATCGTGAAGCATGCGGATGATAGCATAGAAATCAATCAATACTCTGGCTAGGGCTCGTTGTCCCAATTTACAGATGCCTGGCTGGCCGGTTGCTAGGTGACCGCAGGAATGCTCATTAATGGCTTAGGCTAAATTAGGCGCCTGCCGAGGAGGAGAGAACAGACTATTCTCCCTTATTAGCAGAACTGCCATTGTGCAACACCTACACAGCACACCGAGCAGCGAAAACGTGTGAAGATTCCTCCCCAGCAACAAGGCCATATATATCACCTGAAGGCAGAGAGCCAGCTCCCAGTGGATGAGGCAGAGGGATTACTGCCAGTGTCACAGGGGAGCACAAAGATAGTCACTGAGGGAACGCACATACCTGCACAGAGATAGTCACAGGGGGAGCGCACATACCTGCACACAGATATAGTCACAGGGGGAGCACACACACCTGCACAGAGATATAGTCACAGGGGGAGCACACATACCTGCACAGAGATATAGTCACAAGGGGAGCACACATACCTGCACAGAGATATAGTCACAGGGGGAACACACATACCTGCACAGAGATATAGTCACAGGGGGAGCACACACACCTGCACAGAGATATAGTCACAGGGGAGCACACATACCTGCACAGAGATATAGTCACAGGGGGGGGGGGGGGGGCACACATACCTGCACAGAGATATAGTCACAGGGGGAACACACATACCTGCACAGAGATATAGTCACAGGGGGAGCACACACACCTGCACAGAGATATAGTCACAGGGGGAGCACACACACCTGCACAGAGATATAGTCACAGGGGAGCACACACACCTGCACAGAGATATAGTCACAGGGGGAGCACACACACCTGCACAGAGAAATAGTCACAGGGGGAGCACACATACCTGCACAGAGATATAGTCACAGGGGAGCACACATACCTGCACACACACACCTGCACAGAGATATAGTCACAGGGGGAGCACACATACCTGCACAGAGATATAGTCACAGGGGGAGCACACATACCTGCACAGAGATATAGTCACAGGGGGGCACACATACCTGCACAGAGATATAGTCACAGGGGGAGCACACATACTTGCACGGAGATATAGTCACAGGGGGAGCACACATACCTGCACAGCGATATAGTCACAGGAGGAGCGCACATACCTGCACAGAGATATAGTCACAGGGGGAGCACACATACCTGCACAGAGATATAGTCACAGGAGGAGCGCACATAACTGCACAGAGATATAGTCACAGGGGGAGCGCACATACCTGCACAGAGATATAGTCACAGGAGGAGCGCACATAACTGCACAGAGATATAGTCACAGGAGGAGCGCACATAACTGCACAGAGATATAGTCACAGAGGGGTACACACACCTGCGCAGAGATATAGTCACAGGGGGAGCGCACACACCTGCACACCTCCATTCACTTGATATTCATCCTGGGAATCTGGCTAGTCATACGCTTTTGCGCATAACGCTTCCAGATATAGGAGCACGGCAGGGGCACGCATGCGGCCAGACATCGCATGCGCAGAAGCACGTGACTGGCCACACCTAGCCAGATTAGGAGGCGGGCGGGCAGCGGTTGCAGCGTTACAAGGCCAATTCTTGAGACATTTTATGCTGAAATCGAAAGAATTGGCTTGCGGTGTATGAGCAGCCAACAGACATCTCTCCGATCAGATTCAGTCTGTTAGTGGATCTGCCCATCGCTAAGGGTTTAGGCACCTTTATATTGTTTCTGAAGGTGATTCATGGGTTAGTTTTATACACAGTATGTTTTATCTAGGAAAACAAGCACAGCGCACAGCCTGTGTATCGGGTGGGAAAGAGTTCCAGAGATTCCACCTCCATTGTTACCATGGCAACTATCCAACACAGCACAGGCAACTGTCACACACCTAACTCCTCCCTGTACAAGTGAGTCTCCCCTCCAACACAGCACAGGCAACTGTCACACACCTAACCCACCCCTGTACGGACCCCTTATCAAAGATATCACATTTTATGAAAATATATCACACCGTATGAAAAGATGTCACACCTTATAAAAGATATCACACCGTATCAAAGTTAACACACCTTATCAGAGTAGCATAGCAAGCGCTACGAACTTATGCCTGCTAATTGGCAATGGCACTCGTCCTGCCCTGAGCCCAGGGTTGTAACTAGAAATCACTGGGCCCCCCTGCAAAACTTTGGATGGGGCCCCCTTCCACCAGGTTAGGGTCTGGGCGCTGTACAGAAGAGCCTGCTGCCCACTGAATAGGGAATGTCTACAAATCTTTGTCTGCAAAACTTTGTATGATTCCTTATCAGTGGCTGAGCAGATGCACTCATTAGAACAATTGTGCAGAGAGCAGAAAGTTTTTTTCTCTGTGCCCTTAGTTGTCTGTCCCAGGTGGCTTCTGGGCCCCCCTGCGGCTGCTTCCCTTGCAGGGTCTATTGTTACGCCCCTGCCTGAGCCCCTGCGGGTTCGTAGCGCTCGCTATGCTACTCTAATATGGCGTGTTAACTTTGATAAGGTGTGATATCTTTGATAAGGTGTGATATTTGAGTTATCACGGTTTAGTGAATTAGGACCTATGAGCGTTTGCGTATTTTTTAAAGCTTGGGATAGCGCTGGCGATTTATAATATAAACAAAGCCTTAGGCCCTGTTCAGACTATGTGCGTTCCTAGCCGTTTTTCCAGAACGCGTACAGGAAGACTTTCCGCATAGAAACGGCTACTAATGTTTTCTAATGGCCTCGTTCACATGTATGCGTATGAGACGCATATGTTTCTCATCCGCGTTGATGCACGCAGTTCTGTGCGTCACGCATAGAACCGGACGCAATGAAAGTCTATGGACGTGTATCAAAGACGCGTACTATTGCGTTTTTAGCGTACGTTTCCCTCTGCGGTTCCCATAATTCCTTTTTTTTCCCTGGGTCACGTGTGTGTGCAAAACGCAATAGAAAGTGCATTCAAACGCAAGAAAAACGCATGCGTTTTTCATCTTGCGTTTCTTTGAATTTATATGCGTTCTACAAACGTTAACAGTCTTAACAGGCCTTTAAAGTTTATTCACTTAGTTTATCCTTCTACTGCACAGATTTGATAGGATTGTACAAACAAGCAGTGCTGCTCGGATACCCCTTTTCAAAATCCGGATCCGGATTACCCAGATATCCGATCCGGGCTGGATATCCGAGTTTAACATTTTTGAATCCGAATCGGATATCCGACCCTAGTATCCGGGATATCCGGGCAAATTCGGATATCCGGATAGAAAAACGGAAGTGGCCTTTAAATTGCTTTAAACACTTTTTATTAGGGTATATGAGGCATGTAGCATCATTATTTTGTAAAGGGGAACACTAATTGATGATGTGGGGACTTAAAATCCCCCCCCCCCCCAAAAAAAAAACAAATGGCTGTCAATTAACATTAGTCCAGACAGCGGTCGTGCAGCCCACATTGTGTCCAAAGTCCAACCGCACAACTGGGACATGGCAGTTTTCAACCAAGACACCTCCAAAAAATTACGCAGCAATTGTGTTTTGGGTTAAATATAGGTGGTAATGGTATCAGTGGCCTGTGGCACCCTGGCCTGGCGGTGGGAGCTGCACAGGCAGCAGCAGCAGGGCAATGCAGCAGCAGCAGGTGTAATGTGGGCCAGGAGCATGTACTTGCCACGTGTCACGTGGCACTTTCCACGTGTCACTTGCCAAGTGACACGTGCCGAGTGACAGTCAGGCAGCAGAGGAGAAGACACTAGTGCACACTAACTGTCACACTGCCACTGCTCGCAGCACAGCAGTTCTTTAGAAAGCTAACACAGTAATACTACTACTCTAACAACTACTAGCACACTGACTGAAGTACTACAGTACTAACTACACAATAACCCCTAACCTAACCTATACCTAAGGCTAATAGTTGGCCAGCAGGCAGCAGCTGGCCTGGTCTGTGCACAGCACACACACAGACACATAGCAGCTGCCTGCAGCACACACTCTGACTGTCACACAAATCACATCAAGCTAATTAATGATTTAACAATAGTGTAGTGATAGTGAAGGTGTTAATCACTGAACAGCTTTCGGTTTATCACGGCTAGGCCAGCAGCACTGGAGCACACACTCTGACTGTCATACAATGGCATCAATCAAGCTAATTAACAATTTAACAATAGTGTAGTGATAGTTGTGAATGGGTTAATCACTGAACAGCTTATCACTGTGTACAGCCCTTGGCCCAGCAGCACTGGAGCACACACTCTGACTGTCACACTATGACATCAATCAAGCTGATTAACGATTTAACAATAGTGTAGTGATAGTAGTGAAGGGGTTAATCACTGAACAGCTTTAGGTTTATAACTGTGAACAGCCCCCTTGCTAGGCCAGCAGCACTGGAGCATGTCTTTCAGTGAGCATTCAGCAAGCTAAGACAATATGTCTCATCATGGCAGCCCTCCTTATTATACAGGGGGGCTGGCCAGTGTGCCTTTCTGTGATTGGGTGCCAGGGTTTAGGCTGGGAGCCCTCTGGCTCAATGAGGTCAGGTGGGGCTGGCCAGGGTTCCCCTCTCTGATTGGTTGCTAGGGCTTCTGCTGGGAGCCCTCTGATTGGCTCCAGGATGTCATCTCCTTAGTTACAGTATTTCGGATCTGGATATCCGCAATATTCGCGGATATCCGGGTTATGCGGCCAAATATCTGCAGATAGCTATCCGGATCCGGATAGCGTAAAAAAGTTCGGATATCCGGGTTATCCGGAATCCTGATGAGCAGCACTGTAAATAAGATTGTATCATTAGTGGGAACCTTTAACCACTTAGCGCTTTCCATGGAGGGGTTAAAGTGGGCGCACGGTGCGCTGGATTGGTTCTGCAGGTCGCAGTGTGGCAGAGAGGTGATGGTCGGCGGGTCCCAGGGGCAGCGGGCCCCGTCCTCTCTGCGCTGTGCACGCACCATCCGAGCGTGCCCTAATTTCCAGGCAGGGATAATATTAGCAGCGCGCTGGGCACTCCGCCCCAGATCTGTCTGAATGCTATAAATAGAGAAAGAGCCCGGGGGAATAATGGGCAGATGGAGACCTGTGCCCACCGCCATCTACCGCCCTAGTGCTATTATTGTACCTTCCCGCTTAACCCCGCTGGTGCCAGGCGCAGAACCATGAGCTAAGCTGAATGAACATGGACACACAATGACTATATATTGTAACTTATTCATTTGTAATGAAAGGAATATGGAAACAGCCATGTCATGATAGGATTGTTAAAATTGCCATTTGCCTGGTGGTTGCGTGATGCGCTATTTCCTTCAATCCTCGTCGCTGGAACAGGCGTGCAGCCATGTCACTGTAGAATCTAAATTCCTGAGTCTCCTGTCCAGTTAACATAGTTATTAGGCTCTTGTCATGTAAAGGACAAGGTGGCCGTACAACTCACAACTTGGCGGCCAATCGACCATCCAAATCAATCATTTTTAACAAATCGGATGAAAATCGGTGCTGCCAAGTGCATGCCTGATCACTGATTGGTCGCATTTATCGATTGGATCTCACAGGGTGAACTGGTGGAGGTGTAGCAAACGGTCATTTAACTGAGAGAGCGCTGATCTGATATTGAAGGTGTATCGATTGGACATGCTGCAAGATGTCAGGCTGTCGTGGGTTGATCGGGTGCGTGGTGGTAACTGCAGGTTGTAACGGGATGAGCGACCAATGTGACTAAACCTCCGTTGCTGCCCCCTAGTGTATAAATGTGCCCCCTGTGTGTGCAATTATACATTACCTGTCCTGTGTCACCCACCGTGCGGTGTCCACCCATTTCCTGTTCTTCCTCCTCATTTGTGCGCCTCCAGCATATAGCGCGTCGTCACACACGTGCCTTGCGCTAAACGCCAGCGGCGTGTGAGGTTTAAATGGAAGAGGAAGATGGATAGGCACTTTGCGGTGGACGACACAGGACAGGTAATGTATAAATGCACCCACAGGCTGCACATTTATACACTGGGGGGGGGGGGGAGCAGTAACGAGGCGTCAGACTCGACCGATTCCCGAGAGATTTCATGCTGAAATTGATTTGGGAATCGGCCTGCGGCGTACGGGCTGCCATTAGATCTCTCTCTAATCAGATTCGATCAGAAAGAGAACTCCTTAGCATACTGATGGGCTGGCAGGCTCATGCTTGCAGACAACAGGTGGCCACACACTACACAATAAAATGATCCGATTTTACAGCAATTCACTAAAAGTGATCATTTCTGCAGAAAAGTCGAAAGCTTTTTTTGTTCTTTTTATTCAAGTGAAAATTCCATTCGGATTTCCTGTTTTTCTTTTTCAATTCTCCTCCGGGAGTGGTGGAAATTTAATATTTTGCAAGATTGTATGGTGTGTGTGGCAGATTGACAATTTCATAATGTAGAGACACAAGCAATTTTTTCAGTTTCCAATCATTTTTTTTTTTATAATTGGGGAAACATTTTTAAAATGTAAAAATTTGACATGTGTGGTATCGCTGGAACCCGGAGGGTGAAGAGGACGGGGGAAGCCTCATTAGGGTTCCCCTTCTGAAGTAACCCCCCCCCATACAGATTTTCTTTAAGTGGGTATCCTGAATAATTGACTGCATTCTACTGTATGTCACCACAGGGCCTCTTTAATGCTAGCGGGAATCCAGAGATGTAAATCTTGCTTAGCATAGAGTATTTATTACCCATTCACAAAATAAACTTGTATCGGGTAATTGGAGTACATCGCAGAGGCCTGGGTTTCCTCCAAACCCCTCTGCGATTAGATTTGAGGCATAATCCGGACTTCCCCCGTCCAGAGCTGCAGCCGGTTATAAATAGACTTCTCTCTAATGCAATCAATTACCGGCCATCAGAATGTTCCTGCACACATTGCCTCTCACTGGCACTTTTGTTCCATTGTCCGACTTCCATCACGCTTCCAATTAACGACTGGACAGCCAGCAGCCACTATGCCTGGCCGGTGTCCCCTGATGAGCGGGGGAGGTCGTGCCCCCAGGATGTGATGTCATCAATCTCTGGGCTGAGGTGGGGGGGGGGGGGGAAGTGGTACGGTATGATCGTGTCCAGAGAGCTTTTCTGTGTATCTGTCATTACTTCTATATGCTGCATGCATCCCAGTGTGAGTCATCGGGTTCTTGGATAGCGCTGCTGGCGCGGCAGATTTTGAGGTGGGTGCTGTATTTCAAGAACTGGCACACCTAGAACAACATTTCGAGGAAGCGATTAGGTCAACATCAGAGGCGAAGCTACTAGAAATCACCTGGCACCCTAGGAATGCACACGTTTAAAAATAGCGCCGCAAAACGTGACGCAGGGTGATGCCAATAATGATATCTTGCTACTAAGGTTATTTAACCACTTCAGCCTTCAGTCGTTTTTCACCTTATGCATTCGAGCAATTTTCACCTCCCATTCATTCGCCAATAACTTTACCATTACTTATCACAATGAATTGATCTATAGCTTGTTTTTTCCGCCACCAATTAGGCTTTCTTTGGGGTGGTCAATTTTGCTAAGAATTATTTTTTTCTAAATGCATTTTAACAGGAATATTAAGAAAAAATTGAAAAATTTATTATTTCTCAGTTTTCGGCCATTATAGCTTTAAAATAATACATGCTAACGTAATTAAAACCTACGTATTTTATTTGCCCATTGTTATTATTACACCATTTAAATTACGTCCCTATCGCAATGTATGGTGCCAATATTTTATTTAGAAATAAAGGTGCATTTTTTAGTTTTGTGTCCATCACTATTTACAAGCTTATAGTTTAACCACTTGATGACCCAGCCTTTACCCCCCATTAAGGACCAGCGCTGTCTTTGCTGATCTGTGCTGGGTGGGCTCTACAGCCCCCAGCACAGATCAAACCCCAGGCAGAGCGACCAGATCGCCCCCCTTTTTTCCCCACTAGGGGGATGATGTGCTGGGGGGGTCTGATCGCTCCTGCATGGGTGTGGCTGGTGGCGGGGGGGGCACCTCAAAGCCCCCTCCACCGCAGGATTCTTCCTCTCCCTCTCCTCCCTCCCTGCCCCGGAGATCGGAGGCTGCAGAAGAACGGATCTGTCCTGTGCAGCCTCTAACAGGCTCCTGCTTGTCATGTGACAGCGATCACCGGCCGCTGATTGGCCGGGGAACGCTGATCTGGTACAACGCTGCTACTGTTAGCAGCGTTGTACAAATATAAACAAAGCGTATTATTTCCGCTTGTGTTTACATTTAGCCTGCGAGCCGTGATCGGCGGCCCGCAGGCTATTCGCGGAGCCCCCCGCCGTGAATTGACAGGAAGCAGCCACTCGCTCGAGCGGCTGCTTCCTCATTAATTAGCCTGCAGCCGGCGACGCAGATCTGCGTCGCTGGTCCTGCACCTGCCACTTTGCCGACGCGCGTTATGAGTGCGCGGTTGGCAAGTGGTTAAAAAATATTAGTAGTATACCCTCTTCACATGCATATTAAGAGTTTAGATTCATGTTTAAAATTCATGTGGGTATTTTTTGGGCGTGGAAAGTAAAAAGTTAATTGTAAATGTAAATTGTGTCTTTTTGTGATAAAAATGTATGTACATGTAGTTTTACTATTTGGCCACAAGATGGCCATCTTTTTTTTTTTCTATCCTGTGAGCGAGCACGCTCACTTATAGGGCCTATGAGGACGTGATTTTTTTTTCTCAGAAAGGCTGCATCCTCTGATGAGAAGCCGTCGGTTTTTTTCTACCGGGAACTTAGATCAACAAATGTGAACTATATTCCCATTCATTGATCTCCGGGCTAACGGGAGGAGGCATGGGGGCGCACGTGCGCGTACGAGAGCACGCAGCACCGCACAAGCAGCTTTTTGGACGTGACAGTCACGTCCCAAAGGCTAAATAACCTTAGCAACAAGATGTCATTACTGGCATCTATCGCAGTGTTTCTCAACATTTTATTGGTTGTACCCTTTTTAAAACCCTGTTCTCACAAAGTACCCCCTGGCATAGTAAACATTATCACAAGTATCCCTTGACAAATCTATATTTAATCGTTGTACATGATAATTGGTTCTAAACAATTACCAAGCTATTACTGTTACTTTTAATTAGCTAAAACACAAATTTGGTGTTGTTTAAATAAGATTTATCATTTTCTAAAACTGTAAATTTGTTATTCTTGGTTAAGTATATCAAGCCCGAGTGCCCCCTGGAACCATCAGACCCTGTAACTGAGTAACCCTGGGGTACGTGTACCACACTTCGAGAATCTAGGATCTATCATACATTACCTGGTCCCAGCGATCGCATCTTCTCCACTTCCTGGTTGGTTTGCAGGAGTCCGGCAGCCAGCTGATCACCATGTGGGGATTGAAGGCGCATGGTTATTGGTTGGCTGCAGAACAGCTGCAATCTAACCAGGAAGTGGAGGAGATGTGATCGCCCGGGCCCAGGTAATGTATCCAGGGGTGTAACAATTGCTATAGCCGCCATAGCAACTGCTATGGGGCTCTAGAACATAGGGGGCCCAGAAGATACCAAATGTTTCATCAATAACTTTCTTGTGTTCCTTCTCCCTCCATCAGTGCCCATGAATTATGCAGTGTTGATTGTATGAGAATGTAAATTACCCAATCAACTCATATCCATAACATAGGGGCAGGCGGCATCGCATAGAATTAACTACATCTGAGGGCCCCATGATCTCTAGTTATGCCTCTGAATGTATAGTTTCACTCCTGCCTACTCTCACACTAAACCCTCCCTCTACCTATGCCTAACCCTAAGACCCTCCCCCCCCCCCCCCAGGTGCCTAACCCTAACCACTCCACCACTACTGCCTAATAATAACCACTCCACCCCTGCTGCCTAGAACTAAACTCTCCACCCCCATGCAGTGCATCTACTCCCTGCCCCTATAGGTGGCAATAGTAAAAGCAGCTATTGGTGGTAAGGAGGTTAAAATATGGTGCCCATCTTAGTACTTTGTATTGAAATTGAAATGGTGGGTATGCTAAATATGCGACAATCACCAATAAACAAAGTACAACAATATCAGTTGCTGTAACTATGATGATAGCCCTTAATCAATTCACTTTCTCTCGAAGTTTTCTCCTAGGTTATATTTTATCGCCTTATCAATAAAATTCCTTTTCAGCCACCAGCAAGCAACAACATTTGGTACTCAAAATAATTTTGGCAGTACTTTTTCACCTACTTTTAGGTAATTTTTCAGTTGCAAAGTGCTGACTGCTGAAACGTTATTCTGAACAGAAGATGAAAAGTTATCTCCTAGGAGAAAACATTGGAGTAAACGTATTATATAACTGAATAAGGACCGACGTATCTTGGAGATTTACATCTTCAACTAAAAAAGAGCAATAATGTTTAATAGGTCCTGCAGATAGTTCCACGTTCAGATTTTCTCCTGTGACTTTGGGATGTGACACAAAATCAGTTTGTACAATTGTCCCTGGTTTTATTCCCCCTACAGATGGCTGCAGCAGTAACTGACTGCAGACCACCGCTCTGGTCTAAGCAGGGCAGATGGTCAGAGGAAAGACCTCTTTTATCCGGTGACCTCAGGGTGACAGAGTATGTCCTCTGGAACAGATGTGAAAGGGCAGAGGACATTGGGGACAAGATCTGAGCTAGCACAATGACTTCCTGCTACTGACTTGTGACACAAACAACTCACAATACATGTCTAATCCCTAAACCAGTACTGGTGTATGTGCTAATAGCACAAAGTCATGGACCAGGGAACATGCGCCTCTGTGTCCCACCTGTCTCTCTGCCTTGGGTACATTTTAATGCGAAACTGGCCTTATAACCCCCACTGCTGTAGACTGTTTTCTGCTTCGAGCTTGAAATAAAGGTGCTTTTTATGGGCGGTGTGTTCTTCAGCTCATTGAAGTGCAAGTGTTAGCAGGAAGGGGACCTGTATGTCTTCAGCAGATGTACAGATGCCTATCACCTGCAGCTGGTCTACATGAGTATGTTGGAGAGGTTACTTCCCGATGCTTACCCCTCGTGTCTCTTCTTATTGCAGGCAGCAGAGAGATCTGCCGGTTAAAGTGACAGACTGCATTCAGATGAGCATGCGTGGACGACGGAGGCTGGTGTCCGTGGAGACCAAGAGTGACATCACCAAGCCGGACTTCTGCAAGGGACGAAACGGACTGGTGCTACACTGGCCCTCCATGTGAAGCCTGGAAGAAGATCACATAAGCCAATGTTTACATTCTTCATTCAGAACAAATAATATTATTAAAATCCTTTATATGTACAATGGGGTCTTTTATTCCATTTTGTTACAGGTCACGGGCCTCCAACACCTTCCGTGAGTGTTTCTGAACCATGGCAGGGTGCTAGAATGGCTTTTGTATATTGTAAGGGATTGTCGATGGTGTCTGGCCGCACCGTGCTCAGAGCTGAACTTTTTCTGAGCCCGAGTGCCAGTTTTGTGCGCAGGTGCGAGCTCCCCTCCACCTGCTGGTTCTCATACGCAGAGCCCGATCATCCACAAGGCCATCCTAGGCAGTTGCCTTGGGCCTGGAGAGAATCTAGGGGCCTAGTTAATGCTAACCCCCACCAAGGACTTGATTCACTAGGTAGCCATACACTGGTCAATTTGCCATCAGATTCGACCAACAGATAGATCGAATCTGATCAGAGAGGGATCGTATGGCTGCCTTTACTGCAAACAGATTGTGAATCAATTTCAGCATGAAACCGATCACAATCTGTGGTGGTGCTGCCGCTCTACTGTTTAAACTTCCTGCCGGGACAGGAAGTGAAGCCAGCTGGACCGGAACGCGGAACCCAGCAGGGAAGAAGACATCGGTGACCGGGAGGACTCGTGCTGGCCGGAACAGGTAATGTATACCCGCTGTATTGCGTCGGTCGTCGGGCATTCGAACGCCGCTATCGACGCACTCCTGACCCGCCGGCGATTGAGAAAAATCTTCCGCGCGGACGGCTCGATGGGAATCGTCAGGAACGATTGATTTCGGATGGAAATCAATAGTTTGCGTTTGCACAACGATTTAACAGCAGATTCGATCACAGTGATCGAATCTGCTGTATAGCGGCAGGAAAATCGTTAGGTGTATGGGCCCCTTAAGACAAACAGCATGCCTTATCAAGGTTAACACATCTTATCAGAGTAGCATAGGAACCCGCAGGGGCTCAGGGCAGGACGAGTGGAGCTCTCGTCATTACCAATTAGCAGGCATAATTTCGTAGCCCTCGCTATGCTACTCTGATAAGGCGTGTTAACTTTGATAAGGTATGCTATTAGTCTTAGTGAATCAAGCCCCAAATCTTACTAAAAAAAAGCCAGGCAATCATCATTGCTGGGACTAAACTTAGGGGCGTAGCAATAGCCATAGCAGTAATAGCAGCTGCTATGGGGCCCTGGAGCATAGGGGGCCCAGATGGTACTTGATGTATTCACCATTAAATTTCTTGTGTTTCTCCACCCCCTGACTGTGTCTCAGTGCCCATGGACAATGTGCAGTGTTAATTTCATGAGAATGTAAATTGCCCGATTAACTCATATCCATAGGGTAGGGGCAGCTGGCATTGCTTAAAGCACAACTGAAGTAACCTAAAAAAAAAAAAGAGTTTCACTTACCTGGGGCCTCTGCCAGCCCCCTGCAGCCGACCTGTGCTCACGCCGTCCTGGATCTTCCCCTGTCGCAGCTCACTTTTCTTCACGTAGTGGAAGCCGACTTCTAAGTCGACCTCCGCTGCGCCATGGCCATAAGTATCCTCGTACGTGTTCCCGTGGCCAAAAGCGTCTTTGAACGAAAGATGATGAAGGAAGATGTGCGTGGCCAGCACTCCGACTTGGTGACGTGAAAGTGAGATGTGGTCGGGGCAACGGAGGATTG